>NC_061062.1:10853013-11136652 GCF_021917145.1 Hypomesus transpacificus
TTAGATTAATATTTAGAAATAAAGTTACATTCAAGTCAAATAAATTCATTAGTACTTGGTACTCTCGCACATACTTTGAAGCAGGTGGACATGTCACACTCTCTAGCTGGCAGACAGCCCTCTGGCACAGGCAGGTAAAGGGCTTTAGGCCTACCTAGCAGGTGGTTCATCCATTTTAAATTAAATCCCCCCTACGTTGGTAGTAGCTCTGCTGATGCCAATTTAGCTATAACGAAAACAACTAATTTACAATCCTATGTGTCGCTGACATACACACTAATACACACAGAAAATGCATTAAGATTTGTATTCACAGCATAACTAGTGCACAGTGCCTGTGATGCCGATGATGAATATATTGGTGACACACAAACACAGATATTCCTGAAATTATACAAAGTACAATGGTCATGATGTTGTGCCTGTTAGGCAGCTGCAGTCATTATAGTAAAGAATAAATGCTTTAAGATATAATGGAATGAAAAAACTAAAGTATTCTGAACATTGTACTTTTATACTGCAGCACAAGTACAGATGACAAGAATGAAATATAAAAAATAATATTTGTGTAAAAAACCTTGGGTGCCAAAGACTTTTGTCTGTTAATGAAACAAGGCACATTGAGCTCTGTATCCTTCCTGGACTGCCATCATTAAGTCCAGAACGTGACATCTGGGTAATGTAGTGTGTCAGCCCCGCAGGAAATGGAAATCAATAATGAGTGAAGTGTGTATGTGCAGCAAAATAGAAAGCAGGCATATTTCTTTGGTGGATATCTGTGTGCCTTGGTTGTAATGAACTTAAGTCTACAGTACGTGTTGATAATTTATGTTGTGACAAGATAAATGAGTGCTCTTTGATGAAGATGGCGCCGATGATGGCAGCCTCGGCAAGTTGGTGCGTCCTGTTTTGTCTGTTAATTCAGTGTACTGCCGTCCACCTGACAGCTATTGCACTACTCACAAGCCACCTTTATCTCAGTATCTCATTTGCACTATGTTGCCCAGTCATGCTGCTCACTCATATTCTTATTCTTATTTTTACATGTATTTTATATTTTAAATGGTTTTATTTTTTTATAGTTTAATTCTTAGAATTAGTTAAACTATTGTACTTTTACTTAATTTAATTTCCGTATATATGTTTATTGTTTGCACCTTCCTGCCACAGTAAATTCCGTGTTTGAGTAACATATATGGCGAATAAACCGAATTCTGATTCTGATGAGGAACCTATCAAACCAGAGTTTCTGACCTGTGTTTAGATAGATATATAAGATCATCTATAAGGCTAATTGAGCTTTGTGCTCATTATGTATTAGTAAAATACAAACTAGCATAAATTTACACCTTGCCATGTTACATGTTTATCAAAAATGTATTGTTATTGTGGGTAATACATCTGGAATGATCAATGAGATCAACTCATCTTCTCATTTAATTAACATAAACAACTATTTTTTAGGTCAATCTTTTTTAACAAAGTTTGTGCAAGTATGAGTGCACATAGCAATGGGAACTATGCTCTTCATATCTTCAACAGTTGTGGCAGAAGTTGAAAAGGTCACAGAAAAATAAACCTAATCAAGCCCACAAGCATGTAGCATTGTTTGTATGTTAGCAAGCCTGGTGCCAGGGAACATCTGGCTTGTAGTTGGCAGTGCTGAAGGGAGTAGGGGCATCAGCTGTGACGGATGGAAGAATCCAAAGAAGGAAGGGTAGGGGAGAGTTTCCTGTAAGTTAATGATGGAAAGAGAGAGAGAGAGAGCACAACCATACTTACATAAATAGTTTGATCTAATTTAAGTTAGATTCTAGCTCCTCCTCCAAGAGTGAGTGGGGAGACAGAGGTCCTTGAGGAGGAACTGAAATCGTACTTAAATGTTGTACATGGACACAAAGCCTGCAGAAACGAACTGCCTAAACAAATTACACCAACTGGGATTTCCTGCATCTGAAGATAGACGAGAGAGTGTATTTCCGATAACGAAGATAGCACATTCATTTTTTTCTAGCCCCCCATCTCTCTCTCTCTCTCTCTCTCTCTCTTTCACACACACACATTTGTGATTAAGAGGGGGTCATTGCACCCAAGCCCACTCTGAGCATGAGCCAGGAACAGTTGTTGTGTAACCAGGCATCAGGATGAAAGTGATCTCTCCTCCCACACACAGAACTGGATGTGGAATAAACAAAAAGGTAGCTGCAGAAGCTACAGAAATATGCATCAACCACATTCAATTGCATCTCTATGTAGCCCACGTAAAGCAGTTTCTCTAATTAGTGTTGACAGAAAATACAATATTGTTCTTGACACTACCTGGATAGGTACACACACAACACTATGTTGTGTTCTAGGCTAGTAGAAATAATCACAACATCAAATCTCTGTAGTATTCTGACATGTTAACCTCATCCTTGTCTGGATGGGAATCTAGGCACATTCAAGATCACAAGATGATATGGCTTGGAGCCACACATCCAATTAGGGATTGTCTGTCTGACAGTTTCATGTTATGATTATGGCCACGGTGTGGACTTTATAGCCTATCAACAGAACAGGAAATGGGAGTTGGGGTTTGTAGAAAGGAGGGTGGGAGAGATTCTGACTGTTTATTTTCGGTGATAACTAGTGGAAGTCTGGTACAAGTTTGAATGTGTGTTTTTGTTTGTGTTTGTGTAGGCTATATTGAATCTGCTCTCTGTGCATACAAACCAAATCTAGCAGGTGAAATTGTAAAAAGTTGAAGAAATCTATGACCTACAGCTATTTGATAGCAGTGTTATGTAAATGCGTAGGTAAAGACCACTGCACTAATACATAATCTGTCTTCACTTTCAGTTGCCTGAGAGCAAATAAACAACTTCACACCAGCCCTCACTCCCCTCACACAATTCCATCCTCCCCCACATCCCTCCACACACACACACACACACACACACACACAGAACACAGCGTCCATTTCTCCAGTCCATCTGTCGGTGATTGGCTGGATGTTGGGCTGGAGGTCAGAAGGACAGCCACCATCCAGCCAGTGCTACAGGGAACCTGCACGTGCCATCTTGGTAAACAGCAGTTGGCCTACACTCAAACTAATGTGCTGTTTCACAGGGACATGTGCAACAAATGCATGACATGCTCGATGGAATGAAAGAAAGCACAGATTTAAGACCGTTCTCGTGTCAAGGAACATTAGCAAGCAATCACTGCTGTTCTCCATCTCTGGCAATTTTAAGTCATTTTTGGTGAAAACATTTAATATTTCATATGAGGATAATATGTGGATTAGCACATAACAGAAACAGATGTGTATGGATTAGCAATATACCCATAAGAAAGAAATGCATTCATTGAAATAATTGTGTACTCGTTCAAATTATCAAAGTTCAAATTTTTTACCAACATTACATTATGCCAGTTGGAATTTGTCTGCTCATCCCATTCTACCACCAGATGTATTATTGAGCTCTCCTGAAAGCTGTCTTACCAATCAATGGAACCACCCTGAAAAGCAATGCAAATCTTTTTGACCAATTTGTCACATCTTAGCTTCTTATGACAGCATGGGGCACTGGTTAATTCCCAAAAATATCAATTTAACATGTATTAATAACATTTGCAGTTTTTCAGCGTTTTGTTTAGAGAGGAATTAGTATAGTAAAGATGACTAGAGAGTGCTTGGACACCCCAGGCCCTCGGGCAGTGACAGAAAGAGTGTAAACAAGAGAACCGTAAATCTATCAGGACACATTCATGACAGGTCACATTCCAAGAAAACCAGCTATGGGGGAAGGGTCTGCAGCCAGCCACGTACACTGGGGGATTGCTTCCCCTATTACACTAGCTTGTCCCTTGGGTCTATGGTGTGAGATTGACATAGGACATTTCACAGTACATCTGTCATAAGGAAACAAAAAATAGTACAAACTTTTGCCTGAAATGTATGCCTGAAAGGCAATTTTAGAGAAGAATTCTGTTTTTCCAGCCTGTGAGTACCTCTACTAAACATGGTCATGACATCAGAATTTACGAGGTCATCTCTGATGGGCAACGAACCTGTGATAGTCCAGCAACCGGCTGCCATGGCAACGCGGTAGCTGCTTAAATATTTACCATTGTGGGTGAGGTATCTGAGAAAAGCTAATTCAGCAGATGGAAGCTGTCAGTGCTAGAGGAAAGGCCCCGGGTGCATTGTGAGTGAGGGAAGAGAGCTTTCATTAGCTGTCTGCAGGTTAAGTGGTCACAAGACCAACACAGGTGGAGTGGATGACCTTTGAACCACAGCACTGCATGACAAGCCTTGCCATGCCTGTAAAACCTGTTGGTTTTAGACTGTAGGATATAGCACACTTGGTATCATGGATGATAAATATGTATTATATGAAGCAGTGGCATCACAATTGTGCGTCTATTAGGTTTGAGTTGTGGTGGTTGTGGTTTCATTACTTTTGAGGCTTTTCACAAACCATAATCCACCACATAAAACAATGTTTTTGTTTTTAATGAGAGTATATATATATTTTTAAATGGCATACTTTTTGTGTAGACTAATCCAAAGGTTTTCCCTTGTCAGAAAACACTTGTTCTGACACTGAATACATATAAATGGCTAAAGTAGCTGAATAAAAAGGGGATGGTATAGAGGTGTCATCAAAAAGAAAACCTCAGTCTATCTACTCTCTAATGCTGTATCCTCCATTATCTTTCCCATTAAACACAATAAAACATGCAGACTATCTCTCTCCAAAACCAATGAATTATCCCATAACATCCCCTTCCCTCTTAGTCTCCTGTCTGACCTGCCTGATAAATGATCCAATTCCTAATAAGGTAATATAATCACAGCCCGTTTGCATGCATCCCTCACCTCAAGTATTGTACTAAATACCAGCTTTCACCAATGTTGACTCTTCCCACTCAAATGAGAATTGGATGAATCTGGTGACAGTAATAACATCAGTGAGGGCTCAGTTCCGGCTGGTACTAGCTGCTCCTCTACCAAGGACTGTAGCCTCCTGTTGACGTCCACGCAGAGACTGGATCAGACTGGAGTTTTATGGGGTGTTTTATAGCATGCTATCTCCTCTTTATACCTCCTCCCGTCTCAGAAATCACAACATAACATTGGATAATTTCACAGGAATCAATGGCTAATTGTACAGAGCAGACACAATGATATACAATGCAATTACAATCCAGCAGAGGATGAGCGTGTTGAAATGAACTCAGACTGGTCATGCTTTTATTTGAACATCAATGACTTCTGTTGTGTAGATCGGAGATTTGAGAGACCAGCATGATACCGACAACACCACAGTGAGTCAAAGACTAAATCAGGGGCTTTAAAACATTGAAAGGGGTTTAGCTATCAGTGCATTGTGTGTAAAGAGTCGGGCATGTTCAGCTACTGCTTGGCAGGGGACATGCTCCATGGTCACATGGTGGATGTGTCATCTGCCATATGGATGTGTGCTTGTATATGTATTGTATGTGCGTATTGTTTGAACACCTATTGTATCTTTCAACTTTGTGTATGTAGCCCTACATCTGGACGTGCGAGTGTGCTGTACTTTGTCCACTCCAGAGATCATGCATAACTCAGCCCTCTCCCTGACTCTAAAAAAAGAGACTACTGCTACATTATTTACTAAACATTACTTACACCTGAATAGCAGATCAGAGCTCATTTCGACTAATTCCATCCTTTGAACACAATGGAGGAAAGACAGAAAGACTGATACACCACATTGCGATGTAAGCATTCTTTTCCTCTATGGCAGTTGGTGTCAAGACCTGGTGGAAGGGAAATACAGGATTTTATACTTCACTGGCAGAGATACGAGCCCAGATTGAGCCTCACTGCTGTTTATGAGAGAGCACCATGCCTCTTATGGAGACACTGCAGAGAGGAGAGTGGGTGGATGGATGGGTACAGGAAGCACACACACACACACACACACAGAGGAGATGAGGACTGGTGGGATATTGTGCATGTGGGCGATAGGTGAGGAGCAGTAAAGCACACTCTGTATCACTCCCTCTCTTACACACAAACCATGAGTTTCATATAAAATCAAATCAAATTTATTTGTGTAGCCCTTTTTACACGCAAGCATGTCACAGAGGGCTTCACATACGCCCATAGAACTGCCCCTCAACCAACCTAAACCCTCAAGGAAGACAAGGAAAAACTCCCAGAAAAACTCCCAATGGGAGAAAAAATGGAAGAAACCTTGGGAGGAGCAATTCAGAGAGGGATCCCCTCCTCCAGAGACGGTTGGTAGGAGAGAGGAGCAGAACACAAGCTAAACATAGTCATACAGTGTCAATGGGTTTTGAAACACCAAAACCCATTGTTCGCCTTTATAGACGTCGGATGGGACTGGGAAACTCGCTGTTGGCCGTCATGGAGACTGGATTCCGGGTGACGACCTGGTCCAACGTTGGCAGACCGACGACCAAGCAGGTCCTGACAGCTCCAACCCCCCACACCACAGGGAATGTGTGGGGGGGGGGGACAGAGAGAGGAGAGCAGGGATTAGAGAATGCCAGGAGCAGCTAACAGTTACAGTCATGATAGAATGAGATCCCCACCGGTCAAGTGTGGACTAGTGCAGCAATTTAACAGAGCTAAAAAGGGTATTTGATGCAGCCCCACACACCAAAACAGCGACAGCCCCCCTCGGTTGGAACATGAAATCTGTTCCAGGGGAAAGAACTCTAAAATAGGTTATACTTATACGAATAAGGATGAAAACAACCAGTCCCCCGTTGTCTCCAACTAGTAATAAAAACTATAATAGTAACAAGATACAGTAACCGGTTTACTTTATTTGTAACATCTAGATGGGCAATGTGAACATAAGCTATAATTACAATTTAAAAGTGACATGTGATACACACATAGGCAAGCACACACCCCAGGTTTACATAGAAAGTACACAAATACTTCCTTTTAACAGTCATAGAATTGACTAAACAAGAACGTTTTAATCTAGTTTTAAATGTCGAAACAGTATCAGCCTCCTTAATTGAGATGGGTAATTTGTTCCAGAGAAGAGGTGCTCTATATGAGAACGCCCTACCTCCAGCTGTTTTTTTTCTTAACTTTGGGTATTACCAGATAGCCGGCATCTTGAGATCTTAGAGTCCTAGCGGGGCAATAGGGTGCAAGGAGACCGGAGAGGTACAGTGGTGCCAATCCATGCGGAGATTTGTAAGTTAGTAGTAAAACTTTGAAATCAGCTCTGGCTTGGATAGGGAGCCAGTGTAAAGAGATAAGAGTAGATGTTATATGATCAGACTTTCTTGTTTTAGTCAATAGTGTAGCAGCAGCATTTTTCACCCGCTGTAAATTTTTTAGGTAGGTAATTGGGAGGCCAGAGAACAAGTTTACAGTGCACATATGCAATAGAGGATTAGATCATCTTTCAACTTCAAGAAGGCTATCCACGTTAATTAGCCTCCTGCACAGAGCAAAGTGTGCTAACGTTGTTATCAAATTCAGACAGGTAGGGCACAGGTAGACAGACAAGCACACTCATAAAAAGCCTTTTAGTTCCACCCTGTGCATGAAAAAGGCTACACCCCACACTTAAACATTGTTAGCAAATGTAACTGGAACAGTAAGTCATCTGGCAGATGTTCAATACTAACACAGTTCGGCCTCTGTTTTCTTATCAGGTAATGTTGTATACAGTAGGTGGTTCTGTATGTGTGTGTCCGATTTGGCGAGCTAATCCCCATCCATTCTTAACAGACAGATGTTTGGCAGACGTTTGGCCATTATAGTCTTACGCTGAGCTTGGTCGCACTTACTGGTGCGTTGTTGGCCTACATTACAAGTAGATAAATGGTACACCCAGTTGGATGTCATACAACTCCAAATCTTCAGAAGTTAACCTTTAGTGGGGACAACTTTGACGATCCCATGTTATATCAGAAATTATGCTGGAAAAACAACAAGACAAGTGGTTGTGATTACTGTGTTAACTACACCACGTTTCCCCGCCTCAGATACTGTAAAAACATTTAAACATGGGAGGACTTTGGGATTGGTACAGTCAGTCAATTATTTACTAACCAATGAATCAATTTACAGTACTTGTTAACCAAAGAATGGTATGTTAAACCAATAAGTAATTTTTCTTCTTAGTACATTAACGTCTAAACAGGACATGACAAAATGCATTGGTTTTAAACTTTGTATACATTGCATATTTATTTCTTGATGGAGTACAATACAAAAATATTGGTTAAATACAAGCTCTGTTGATATACAGTATTTGAAGCATTTCCATTGAGTTCCAAGACCATAATAAAATAGAGTGATTGTACCATTGTACAAAAGAAAATCCTGCCTGTTTTTTAAATAGTAATTTTAAAGTCTAGACTTTGAAATTGTTTTGACTCAATTTCTTTGCATAACAAGCTACTCAAGCTAAAGTGTAAAGTCCATTTGGAATATTATTCATTAGTATTTCTCAGACCAATAGTTGTACTCCATTCACTCTGCTTTGCAGAAAAATCGAATACAATTTTCCCACTTTCATCCACTTTGCTGCGCTTATCCCAACTCCATCCAGATTCCACAGCCCTATCTTTCCAAAATAGCACTTCTGTAAGTCATTCAAGTTATTCATATGGATTTCTTTTTTCATTGCTACACACAACATCCCAAGCAGTCTATGTATTTAAACGGCTTTGATTGTAAAGGGAAACAAGCATGCAATATCTAGTATGGACTAAAGCTGTGAAGTGGGTTTGGCTATTCGTACAAAAAAATTATATTCTGTTGATTTCCTGTTCTATATGTTGCATTTTGCTTTAAAATCATACATAATCATCTTCAGTACTAGGTTTGCTGAATAAATACATTTCCTACAAGCATTGCATAACTTGGATTAGATAACAGTTACATATAAATGGTGTCCATGGTAAAAATACAAGCCAGACAAGAAGTGGTTCACACTTCTTGTATTTTCCATCAAAATGTTCAGCTCATTGTGAAACATGGTGTTAGGCCTAGCCCCCATCCTCCTCCCGGCACCAAAGTGTGCTTTCATGTAACTTCGTAAAATCTCCATCATCCCCAGTCTCTGGGAACTTCAATCCAATTCAGAACCCCAAACTTTTTGCGGAAGTAACCTCTTCTTCATTTGTAAGAACAAAGACCACATCCTGAACTGACTAACTGGATTGGGCCTCTGTTGTCATAGTAACATGTGGGATATTTGGAAGAAAGAAAAGCTCACAGAAGAATGTATTAGAGAGGGGTGGGCAGTGAGAGAGAGAGACAGAGTGTTTCCAGTCTGTGCTTCGTCAAAAGTTTGCACAAAAAAGGACATTCTACCATAACAGGAGCTATTTCCATTTTTATAACTCAACGGTAGAAAAAAGGGCCCAAGAGAATACTGGCCCCAGAAAATGTAGAGGGCATGGGTGACTGGGTGCTTTCCAACTGCATTTTCAACAGTGAACTATGCCTAAGAATGCTTACAATGGAGTAAAGAATAGTACTAGAATAGCACCTTGTCAAAAGCATCATTCAACACACATTCCACCAGTACAAATAAGATGTTGTACTGAGGAGAGATTAAAAAAATTAAATCCTTAAAGAACTGCCAAACGTGTTTGTTTTTTTAAGATAAAAATAAAATAAAATATCATAAACAATTGACCCATGATAGCCTAGCTATGGCCAGGTCATAATACTTTCATAGCAAATGAATACACTAAGCTATGCTTTTGCAAATATGATTTAAATATTTGATACTTGATGTTTGAATTTTGGAAGATGATTGTCTTTTTGGGTGCGTAAGATTTGATGAGAGGATATCAGCAGCATCCTCGAGCATCATGTTCGTCAATATTCATTAGTTAGAGAGAAGAGGATTTGGTGTCCTTAAGACAGAAGGTGTAAGTGAGAGAACAAGAGTGTAAGAAAAAAGATAGAAAGCATAAAGTGCAAATGTGTGTGTGTGTCGGCCTAACTGTGTCAGCTCGGAGTGTGAAACAGCTTGAGTCAAAATGAACAAGTGGAAAGAGCCAAAGACGCCCACACACCAACACTTACTGTACACACACGCACACACACACACACACACACACACACTCACTCTGGTGCTTGCATCCGAAGCCGACAGAGAGTGAGGCATTAAGTTGACCACCAGAGTGGTCACGCAGAATCTTTTACACAGTCCATTGTACTCATTTCCAGTTCACTATCCTTGAAACTGAACCTACTGGAGATGTAGAAAGCTAGCATTCTACAAGATAGAGATATCCCTCTAATATGCTGGCGGTCTGCCCTATGCTCGAAGCAAGTGAAGAGATCCATTGCTGTTCAGCTTGAAGAGCAGTTGAGGCTGACCGTAAAATATGGTTTAGGTTGTCTGGGTTGATAATCTCTCTCTGAAAAGCTTTGTGTGTGTGTGTCTGCGTGTATGTGTATGTAGATAGATGGCATCATCATCTGTCCTGGTTTATGCAAGGATATGGGGTATTGCGATTACCTTCTACTTTAAATAGTGGAAGGTGAGTATTGAGGTCAGGATTAGCGATGGATTGAAGGTTATATATACACAGCATGCCATTTCTCTTAGACACAATCAGCCATTGTTATCAAAATATCAAGCAGACATTACAGAAGCCCAAGGTCATAGGTCATACTTCCAGGCATCCATGATGGTAAATTGTATTTGATGAATGCTTAAGCTGTATTATATTCTATACTTCTATAAATGGACAGTGTGGTCCAGTGGTTTCAAATAGAATTTGTATCCAAACATGGATTATGGAAGTTGTATTCCTCATTTAGTTCTATGAGTAGGTGGAGTAGGTCCGTAGTGGAAGAGCTTGTGACGAGGATTTACGGTCAAATAAGTTGGTTTTGGGAGTTGTCGGCCATGTATGGATGTTGTAGTACGTGTATAAATGTTGCAGCCCATAATGGATGATGAGTTGTCGTCCAAGTACAGGTAAGTCCATGTGTAGATGTAGGCCTGCTGTCTATGTTGGCGGAGGTCCGTCGTATCGCAGCATGATGTTAAAGGAGCGGGCGAAGTTGTTGGATAGGGAGCAGCTGGCCCCTTCATCCATGAGGGGCAGGAGGAAAGCCAGAAGGAGAAGCGCCAGCAGCAGGATCTGGAGGGGTAATGCCACCCTGCACACACGGTACAGCAGGCTGGGCCTCTTCTGCTGGAATAACAGAGCCCAAAGAGAGAGGTCGGCACTCACATGTAGTAAACACACACACATATATTGTACAATAGATGCACTCTACTGCAGATACCCATCAGACCAAATGCTGCATGCACATTTTCAGCAATCACCCACAAAACTAAATGCATGTAAGCGGTATAACCAAACATACCAAAGGCCAAAACAACTGTTCTTTCGTGCTTGAAAAGCAAGAGAGGAGAGAGAGCAACACGGTTCTTTTGAGTGAAACAAACACTCGCCCACTGCCATAACCTTCTTGCCCTCCACCATCTCTATTTTACTCATTCCACCAACCGCCTCTTCATCCACCTCTTGCTTAGCTTCAGAATGAGAGGAGGAGGAGGAGGAGGACGATAACATGAAAGCCTCTCAACTGAGCTGTGCTCTCTACCTCTCCATCCACACACCAGAACCACCTCAAACAAAGCAGGTATGAAGCGGGGGATGTGTGATGGACAAGCGTTAAGCGCCCCTGAATACATAAATCAATCATTTTATGGAGGTGCTAAATCTGTCAAGCACCAATTACCCCACACTAAACCCTACCCAATGCCTTTAAGCAACACTCTATTAGTGATTGCAGCTTAAAATATTTTAAACAGGAATGCTAAAGATAATTGTGATGCTTGTGGTGGTGTTGATTATGATAATTGTTGTTATTTTTATGACGTAAATGGCAATTTGTTATGCCTCAATCAATTAAAAATGTATTTGTATTATGTAAATGTTGATTCCAGTCTTTGAGGATTTCAGGACTACATTTAAATTAAGACAATGGAAGACTGCTGAATGATACATTTTCATTTAGTTCTATGTTCTTTATCTATACATAAGTTTATATGTTTGTGTTGCCATGAGAGTATGTCACCTACAGGAGGGTGTGCTGCAGACGAGTGTGCTTGTGAAATGTGTGTGTGTCTAAACTGTTAATGACTGGTCGGGTAGTAACAGAAACTGACTGCAGACACCTGAGATGAGAGAGTTTACCCTCTGATAGGTACTATATGTGGAGCATGGATGAGTGAGATTGTGTGGCTGTATATCTGCAAGATTGTCTGGATTTATCCTGCCACTAATAGCAGTTAGAACCATGTGGTAATAACAGTCATTGTTACAGTATGAAGGCACAAGGCATGCTTTGACTCATAAACACAGTCATTACTGCACTGTAGTTTTATCTGTATGCAATCTAGACACAAGAACACAAACTAACAGGAGACCCTCTGTGAAGGAGATATTACATTGACATTAAGACAACATTGCATTGCATACTGTATCATCTAGATACACACTATCAGAAAAACATAGCAAAACATGACGATCGACAACAGGTACCTAGTTTACTGTACAGCAGCAGAGAACGTCTGATTGGTGAACATGTCACATGACTTTGCTGCTGTTTGTAAGTGGCCTAGATACTGTGTGGACTTCAGACTTTACTCTCCATGTGACCCAACTGTGGGAAGCTCCACGGTATCATCTGGAACCTTTACTACTGTTTAAATAATGCAGAAAATGTGGGGCAGACATAAGTCATATTTTTAGCCCCTCACTGTGCATCTGCTCCAGTCTCAGTCGGTCTGATCGACACAGGGGGCAGTAGAGGACAGGGTGAGAAGGTTGAATCAATAAAACCAGTTTCAGGACGGTTTTGTGTATGACTCACAAAATAGTTAAGGTCAGGATTTAGTCTGACAGTTAGGGAAGATGGACGCGATGACTCATCAACCGGTAACCCCCCTTCCCCAAAGTTGTGCTTGGATAGTTGTAGTTATCAACCTTTCCTCCTACGTCCTACATCTAACAGTGAAGAACAATAACAAAAACTGACCTTAAATCAAGGGGTTAGTTGACTCAACTTTAAAACAAGGTGTATCTTATGGAATGTTGTGTGTGCTGAGTGGTTGCCCTGTGAGCATGTGTGGGAAGACGAGTGGATGAGTGGGGGTATGGTATTTCTTAATCCCCCTCCCAACAGTGCTAAGCAACCAGGCCTCAAAATCATGTCAGCGTAGAGACTTGGGGCACGCTTGAGTTGGTGTCAGTCTTGGGTGGTTAAATGAGTGGTTCTCCAACTCAGGACGCACGCGGACCAAAGCTGTTACAACCCAACAGCTTCATTCTTTTCTTTTTGAGTATTGTACACTTTCACATTCTGAAAGCTGAAAACATACATTTTGACATGTTCCCTGTGTATGATGTTATTGATGTGGAAACACATTTTGAATCGTGTGTTTCATAGTGGTCAAATTGGTTCAGTAGAAACAATGGCAAGTCAAAGGGGAGTTTGGTAAAGGTACCTTTTGTATTTTGGTGGTCTCATCTTGTCCTGCTCTGACACCCTGGTAAAATATCAAAACATACAAATTAAATGTAGCCATGCCTCTGTGCTGAACACAAGTGAAGACAACAGTTGTTGGGTTTTAGTGTAACATTGCCATCTTGTGGAGAAAAGCAACAACCACAAGGTGAATGTGGTGTAACATAAATGTCAGTGTTTCCCATAAAACTAATTTCAGGCCTTGGCGGTACACACCGAAAAACCCTAGACAGACAAGGCACATGGGATGGCAGGTTGACATATTTTACAAAAGAGAATAAAGTTGGGTGAAAACGGTTTTGAATGTTTTAATCCTATTTAACTATGATACGGGTTAACATATCCCAGTACTAAATGTAATGTTTAATATGTTATGTTTAAATATATACCCTGCCAATGCTTGAGATCATACACTCTACATCAGTGCCTCAGAATGCTCTTTAACTCTGTTGGCCATCTCTAAAAAACAGCTCTCACCTTGACACTGAGGTGAGTCTTAAGGTCTCCCACATCCTTCAGTTTGGACTTGTAGAGCATCCAGCGATACCTAAGCTCCTCCAGACTCATATCCTCTACCCCAGGCTCTGATTTGGTCCTGACCCCTGAACCAGGACGCTGGCCCACCTGTAGAAGGCTCTGGAACTGCTCCTGACCCCAGCCCACACCTGACCGCAAGGCCTTTGGAGGGAGTGAGAAAAAGAGAGATACATGGATGGAAGGGAGAAGAGGGGAGAGCGATGGAGAAAGAGTGATACAGACGGAAGTAAAAAGGAAAGAAAAAAGATGAGAAAGAGAGGGGGAGGTCACAATAAAACAAAAGAGGGAAAGAGAAAAGATCAGGGTGGAAGAAAGGAAGGGAGAATAGGATATGCAGTGTTAGAGGAAGAGAAACATGGAAGAAGATGAAAGAGAGAAAGAGAGAGACAAGACCACATTTTGAACAAAGGGCTCAAAATGAACTGTTTGCAATATCCTTCCATGTATTATTCCCATTGTGGCAAATCGTATTTCTTTCATGCATGAACTATCAAGCTCAGCCAAGGCTAAGATAAGTAAATCGCAACAAATGCTTCAAGGGATAAGCTAGTATCCATAACAAAAAATAACTGTATGCAACACCAAAAAACTAAGCATCAGTGACTTTGTGTACTGTCTAGCTTGCAGCACACCTGATCTTCACTACAGACCACGTGTCTCTTAAATCCTCATAATCTCCATTGAAAGGGGGTTAAATGGCTGAGCGGTTAGGGAAACGGTTAGATAAACGGGCTATCAATCAGAAGGTTGCCGGTTTGATTCCCGGCCGTGCAAAAAACGTTGTGTCCTTGGACAAGGCACTTCAACCTACTTGCCTCAGGGAAAATGTCCCTGTACTTACTGTAATTCGCTCTGGATAAGAGAGTCTGCTAAATGACTAAATGTAAATATGAAACAGGGCTTAGTCTTCAGGGGTCATTGACAATGTCTGTCTTCATTCAAACAAATCAATCCCCACACAATCCCTCTCTCCATTGACTAAAGTGTCTTTTTATTTCTTTATGGAAGCGGGTGTTTGCGGTTTCCCAAGCCTGTGATTTGCATCCCTTGTGCAAACATCAACTGTTTGACTCAGTCTGCAGAGGTTAACTTAGTCGATTGGTTACCAGCCTGATACTTTTTGGGGTCTGAACTTTATTGTTTTAGAGTTACTAGAGTGGCAGCTAGAAGCTTTGGTGCAGTTTAAAACATCTTAAAGCTATAATTCAGACTTCTTAAGAAGTTATTGTGTCGTTAATCTTAGTTAGTCCTGAGGGACAATTTTTTTTAATCATCCACAATATACTGAAGATCAGTTCCAAACCTTAAATAAATCAATGCAGAATTTTTAGTATAAGTATATTTTTCACTATTCTTTTTGTGGCTTTTTAGATTTTTAATTTATCCATGTCACGTGGACAACACTGGCAGAGAAAACAACAAACCAACCTTGAGTGTGTCCTGTCTGATCTTGAGTTCCTTGCTGCTGATCGACCCCCTGGAGTTGAGTATTCCTGAAAGGACTTCATTCTCTTTGAGTAGCCAGGCCTCAAACTCCCCTCTCCTCTTCTCATACTCAGCTGTGCTCAAGGCCTGCCCCGGGCTCCCCTGTAGGACCCCACCAGTAACGGCATTAGCTCAGCAACAGAAAGGGAACTTTCAGTCAGTGTCAGTTAATTTGGCTTCATGAGGACAGCCTAGTTTTACAAGAAAGTAAAAGAAAAAAAAAGAGAGAGAGAGAGAAGTTCCTGACGGATCAGCGCGTTTGCTGGTGTCATGAAAAACATTAAAAGAATGAAAAACGGTAAATCAAAGAAACACTCAAGACATCCGAGAAAGGACCTCACCTCTACATGCTGCGTGGCTCCCACGGCGCGTTTCGTCATCGCCGAGTTTCGGAGAGACAATGGGGTCAACCCCGAGCCCTTTCCAACAGAGGTGAAGGCCCCTCCCTCACCCAAGCGCTCCCCTTCGCTTCTCCCCACCTCATCTTCTCCTTGGATCCCATGTCTGCTGCTCTCTCTGCTACCGTGACCGTAACCGGCGCGCACAGACGCCACTTGTGTGTTGACCGTGTCCCGGGATAGCTGCTCGTCCATCCATTCCTCAGTTCTATCACTGGACTTGGAAAGCCCCAAACCCCCGCTAGTCTGGGCACTTCTACCTCCTCTTAGGGTATCTTGCCCTGTAAGTTGAGTCCCCCCCCAAGAGTCAACCTCCTCTACTCCGGGGCCCTGTCTGCCCCTCTCCCCCTCCTTCCCTTTCCCAGTATGCCCGCCCCCACTCCCCGCTCTTTGGCTTGCCTCGTCTTGTAATCTGGACGGAGTTTGATTGAAAGTGCCCAGTACTCTCACTTGCATCGGTGAACTGCCCATAGCTGCCATGTTACTCTCTTCAAACCCACCCTGGACCCACACACCCTGACCTCTACTCACCCCTCTTTGACCTGCCACAAAATGATCTTCTTCCCTTTCCTCCATCCTACCCCCTAGCTCAGGCCCAGAGCTCTCGCAAGCCCACACACTGGGGCCCTGTTCTGGGTTGCCCTCTGGCTGTCCTTGTCTCTGACTGTTGGAGCTTTTGGAGGCCATGAGCTGGCTCCCTCCCTCCCTGCACAGAAGCTTGTTGTCTGTGTGGTCACCACTATGCTCTCTAACCCTCTCGTTCTGGAAGTCTGAGTTGGAACTGTGGCTATTCAGCAGCCTAACAAATGGAACAAAGAAACAGTGGAAGATTTTTAGTCAATGACTCACATCAAAAACCACTGAGCTGAAGTTTAGGAACCAGATCTACGGAAATTACATTTAAGATCAGGCCACTCAAAACAACAGAGATGCACTCATACATCTATCTGAAGCAGGATACCTGTGTGTGTTCTGGGCCATGGTTCCAACAGTACCTGTAGAGGTTGAGGCTGAGATCGTGGAGGGCCATCCAGGACTCTCGCAGGCGCCTCATGTCGCTGAGGATGTGCACCGTGCCCTGCTCAGAGGTTCTCTCTAGCACCCCCTGGCCCTGTGCCTCCATCTGGTGGAGCTGCAGCTCCTTCTCTGGAAACTCACCCAGCGCCTTCTGCAGGACCAAAAGGGAAATTGACAGACAACAATACATTTTTTAATGAGCGAAATTAGAATACAGAGAGGAAATTGACTGAAACACAAGCATACCAACATCACAAAGAACTAAAATACTGTGTCTTCCTAGTGTGACAGGAGTAATCGCGCAACTCGTCAGTCACTTAAACCCAATCTTCACTCGCACCAGACTTCAGACATTGGCAAGGCCTCAGACTTGCCAACCCAAATACTACCCAGCTACGCTGACGTGGGTGGACTGTACTTATACTGAGGAGCACCTCGGCTACACAAGCATCTAGTTCCTCTAACTATCATCACTGTGTTTTAGCAGGTACAGAACAGGGCAGCGGTCGTGCTTGCTAATGCAGTGCACTAGCTACCTGGGCCTCCTGCTCTCTGTTGTCCACGCTCCACTCCCCAGACGGGCTCTGGTAGGACTCCAGCTTCTGCCTCATGATCATCAGCCACTTCTCCACATTCAGGAGGCTCTCGTGGAAGGTCTCGTGCTCAGCGATGCTCTCCTCGCTGTCTTTCACCCTCACCTGACACACAGCAACACATAGAGAACAATAAACATGAGTACACAAGGATGTGTGCACACAAGGTGAACACACATATAGAGTACATATATATATATATACTCTAACTAAACTAAACATTCACAACCCTCACCCATCCTTTCATCAACACTCCTTCATACACAAAATATATCCCGCCCACCAAACACACACACACACACACACACACGCACCCACACCCACCTCCCTCCTCCCTATCTTACCCTGACAGTCTTGTACAGGAGCTTCCAATCCCCGTAGAGCCTGTCGTACTGGGCTCTGTGGGTCTGGCTGCTGGACACCAGGGTCTCTAGGGCCATGATGTGGGCTTCACAGTCCTCCAGGTCCTTTTTGACAACCTGGGAAACAGGGAAAGAGCAGAATTCAGCTGCTTATAGGATAAAAGTCGTTCCAACTAAAAACTTTTCATTAATACAGCAAGAGAAAAAGAAAGACTTCCTGCATCTGCAGACAACTTTCATCACTTCCTTTCTTAATTCAGGTGGTATGAGAGTGTGTAAGGAGACGGTTTCCTGGTTATTTACCGATGCAGCTTTACACAACAGAATGAGTCCAGGGTTTGTGGGTGACCTCTATCAGCCAGAGTATGAGGCTACCCCGAGGACATCATTGGCCAACTATCACGTCATGTTCTCTGACGTGACTCGCATTGCAATTACTCTGGACAAAGTATCCTGCCATGTGGTGTAACAGATAACCAAACACAACTTGGATTCCCTCTGCTTTGAAACACACCTAAAGTACCCACCATCAATCGTGTGGTATGGCAACCATTTTCTGACACCTTTTGCTAACACGTGACTCATTGATAAATAGATAAATAGATAGATAGTAGGTTGATATTCAATTGAAATTGAAAAACAATTTGTTTGTTGGAAAGGAATTATACTGATAGAGAGATATTACATTTCTATGTATTGTTGATTCATAATAGGAAGTCTCAGTCCCTCTGGGGATACTACAGTCTATCAGACAGTATTTGAGCCATGGCAAGGCTGCCAGGGTATGGTTAACAAACATACCCTGAGCTGGTCTGACTGGCTCTTTTTAGCCAGTATATCTGGCTGGAGGCTGTCAGCTGCTACCAGCCGGTCTTTCAGAGGAGTCAGCTTCTTGCGGATTGATTCATAGGCATCCCCAAAATCTTTGGTCCTGGATATCAAACCCTAGAGAGGGGACAAGAGGATAGTGCAGATTGAAGAAATTAAATAGTTTGCTATGCAAGTTTACTTTCATAATTTGGGAAAATAAGCAAAACATGTCTCAAGATAAAGAAAAAATGTATCCCAGTCAATACTCTGCGGATCTGGCACTTAACTCCAAATCGACTTATTTGGAATCAACCAAAGCAAACAACTGCACAAACACGCACACACTCGCTCCTCCCCACCTGCAGCCGGCTCTTTCTCTGCAGCAGCTGGCTGTGCAGGATCTCTCGGTTCCTCATGGCCCCGCCAAGCTCATCCAGCAGCCCCTCTGCCCCCTCGTGGCCCAACACAGAGATCAGAAGCTCCTTCTTCACCTGCAACAGGCTCAAACGCTCCTGCAGCTGCAGGCTCGGCTTCAGGAGCCGCTGGAAAGGGAGAGGGGAGAGATGGGGTAAAATGGTAAGACGGGGAGCAGTGGAGTGACAGGAGGGTGGTAAGAGAGTGAGGGGGGGGGTTAAAGTGAGAGTGCAACACAGGGAGATGTGTGTGTATGGAGGGGTCGAGGAGGGTATGATGAGGAGAGGTGGAATGAGATAGAATGGCAGAGAAGAGGGTGAAACAGGACTGTATCAGTGTACATAAAAAAGAAAAAAGAAGAGAAGAGGTGTAGAGGGAGACGTAGTTTGAAAGGAGGGAAGAGAATAAGTAAGAAGGAAGTAAACCTGTGGTGGTGTGGTTGTGAAGGGGAGCGGAGTGAGACAAGAGAGGCATTAACTACAGGAGATGTAAAGATGAGTGCCAAAGAAGCAAATGGAAAGTACGAGAGAAGGAGTTAGGAGAGGAGACCAAAAGGGAGGAGAGGAGTCAGAAAGTAGAGAAACCTAAAATAGAGAGTTTAATCACCACTGTTGAGTGGCAAAGGAGAGGAGAATAAAGAGAGACAACATAGAGGAAATCCCCCCCCAAAAAGAAAATTATAAAAAGCTAAATCAGACACTGAGAAAAGGAGGCAGCAGTTAGATGATAAAAGGCCAGATGAGGAGAAGTAACAAAACAAGAAGGAGGGGAACAAAAACAGAGAGAAAGAAATAACGAGCGACCACACCACAGATGAATGATTCTTTTTTGTCAACAGTGTGTAGGATCTTCAGATCTTCCCTTTCATATTACCTGGGATTTATTCAACCACCTGCATTTGCATTACAGCACACCAAACTCAGAAGAGAAAAGGGCAGGTCATTTTTGTGGTATAAATGTAATTTTCTGAGCACAATAGCCTGCTGTATGTAGGTCTGATTTGATTTCCCTAGCTTACCTAATATCCCTGTGACGCTCTGGTTAGATTGTCTGTTGCTCTACCAGTTAATGGGTTAGTTATTTCCCTTCACAGTTCTAGAGAGCTGCAGCGACTTAAAGTTTCATGTCTTTCAAGTCTATAATTGGTTGCCGGATAGATGGTTGTCTTTTTCTTTTGAACAATGCTAACAAGACAGCCATTCCTTTCCTTGACTCCTATTCCTCACTGAAAGTACTTTTTTATTTTATATTTTCTTTGATAGAATCTCTCCTCAGCTGCATGCATTCAGTGCAGATGAAAGAACAAATTAAATAATGTATAATATAATTATATTAAAACAACTGAGTGCAGAACCTTGCACATTTAGAGGGTTCTCCTCACCTCAATGTCCTGCACCAGCCGTGCAATGTGGGAAAACTCTGACACTTCATTGGAAGCTTCTAGAACTTGAGACACCCTCTGGCTCCACTGTGAGAAGACATGGAGGGGGTCCTGCAGCACCTGCCTCAGCCCTGCTTCTGCCTCCGAACACAGCTTCCCCGCCCGGCACTTCACACTGGAACACAGAGGTGAAAGACATTTGTTTTAAACAACGGAAAGCACCAGATGGGGGACTTGATAGTCATGTCAAGTTGTAGAGACGACATGCCCAAAACTAAAATTAGACTCCAGGCCTTTTAACCTGTGTGGGTAGATGCTGTTTCTTGATTTAGATCATGTTTGTACTGAATATATTCTTCACTGTCAACAACTTTCAATTGCCAACAGTGCTAGGACTAGCAAAAAAGCAGAGGGTGTACTTTAAGATTGTGTTTCAAAAGTTTCAAGGGCCTTGTTTGATTAACACCAAATAACAACAATCTTGGAGAATAAAAGAAAAGAACAGTTCCATTCAGTTTGTTTGCCACAAAGGGAACAGGGACATCTTTAGAGTATTAAGATGTGTCCAAAGTGTGTATACTTACCTCTGGTGTTCCTTGACTGCAGCCAGCACATCATCTGAGAGGTGCCGGGAATCATGGGAGAAGCGGAAGAGTTCTTTGAGCTGGGTCTTGAGGTGTTCCACCTGGGATTCCTCAGCCGCAAGAGCATTCCGAACATTCTAAGAAAAAAAAGAAGAAGAAAAAATTGGATTCATCAGTCATGTAGAATAGTATGTATGTAGAATGATTACACCAAAGGTTGCGGGTAACTGTATTCATTTATATTTATTTTATGTGTTTATTATATGCTTTTAAGTAACACACAAACAATACATGCAAGTACAGCAGATACTAAGAAGAGTACAGTTCTAACAACACAGTTCAATCATCTGAAGTTATATTGCAATGATGTTGACAGTTGGAAAAGTAAATGATACCTTGAAAATTGTTCAACAAACATTCAAACTGGTATGAAACTAATCGAATCTTACCCTTACTCATTTCAAAGTGGCCTCTCTGTAAATGCATCAAATTCTCTGACATGAATTTAAATCAATCAAAGTTCAATGGTGGTTCTATTATTGCATGCATTTATTAAAATCAAGCTATTCTTTTATATATATATATACACAGTCAAAAGATCATGATACACTTTTTTTTTTTTTTTTTTTACTTATGAGTTATAAACAAAATATGCAGAGCAGTGTTTAGTTGGGTGTTGCTATATATGTATGGTGAACACGTTTCTGTCACACCCTTCCTTGTACCAGTGTAGTTCTAAAACGGATATTTGTTCCTGAGAACCTTTTCATACAAATTGTCCTCAATACACAGCTCTTAACTGCTCTACAAAAACAAAGGACTGATAACAACATGATATACGCATTACCATTACAATAATTTGACATTTGAATAATTTGGGACTGGAGCAGAAGAGACAAATGATAGCTGATAATTATGATCTACCTTCAGACTCTGACAACCTGCTACGCATAGTAGTCTTATCACCACCCCTTTTAGGCATGTTGCCTGTGGCACATTCCAGAAGAGTAATACTTAGATTAACCACTTAAAAACAGGGCTAGCACAGTCCCTATGCACTGGTGTGAAGGACACTGGGTGTGAAGGCAAGTAAGTAGAGGTAAAAAGAGTGCTCATTATTGCACTGAGGGAGTGAAAGTAACAGGGAGGTTACTAGGTGCTTAGAAGAATAGAGAGGGGGCGTCTGAGAAGACATACTAAAAGAGGAAGAAAGAAAAGGGAGGGAGAAGGAAGTGGCAACATTTTTTATGAGGCAAACCTGGGTAGTAAGGGACGGGGTTTGAGAAGGAACACACAGAGGGAGTACAGAGGAAAAACTGAAGAAAAAAGAATGCTGAACCTGACTTGCTTAGATTTCTCTAATCTTGGCAAAGCAGGTCCGGTTTAGGAACATAGACTTACTGTGTACTTCCTCCACTGTACCACCATCTGCTCCTCCGTCTCTCCCGCCTCTTTTCCTTCTAGCTCTCTGCTAAGCCCCTGGAGCTGGGCCCTGAGCCCTGCAATGTCCTTCCCCAGTCTCTGACACCGGGCCAGGTACTGGCTCTGAGAGTCCAGGCTAAACCTCAGGCCCTCACCGGCCTCGTACAGCCCCTGCCTCAGCCTCTGCCAGCCCAGCCTCAGCTCCTCCGCCTCCTCCACTACCACCTCCGCCCCTGCTGGAGAAGTGTGGGAGTGCACGGCCTCTGCCAGGCCTTCGATGTGCAGCAGGGTCTTCTCCTCACTGGCCACACTGTCGTCCAGAGTCTGGGAATGAGAACCGTGAGGAGAAGGGGAAGGGGAGAGGATAGGGAGAGAAATGTAAAGAGGAGAGGGGAAAGAAGAGAGGATGTAGGGGGGAGAAAGCAGCAGAGGAGAGGAGGAAAGGGAGTGGATATGGGGGGGGGGAACAGACAGAGGTTTGATCTTGTCATATGAGCAGATATAAAACAGTAAATTAGTTGAAGGAACGCAGTCAAAGGTCTTTCAATAACATCTTAGCTGAGACAACTTCTTGTACTTTCCATGAACTACAAACTGTTTCTATTTTCGTAAAGACACACTCAGAATTGATAAGTAACTGTTTTGATATTTCCTTGCGTCTTTCCCCCTCAACAGTCAAGAGCTATATTTTCCGGAGGGAAAACTAATCTTAGATTGGTGAGTCCTAGCGTAAAGAGACACATCTACCTGTTCTTGTATACATGCTCACCTGTAGGGCTTTCAGCCTGTTCTCTGGAGAGCCCTCCCTCTCCATGAGGATGCTGAGTTCCCCGGTCTTGGACACCAGCCATGACTGGAACTTCAACACAGAGTTCTGGTACATCTGGTGCTCTTCAGCCATCTTCTGAAGCAACGCTAGACGCTCCTGCCAATGACCGGGGTTGTGAAAATCAGGATGGAGCTGGGTGAAGACAGGTCTGGTCTAACTGTTAACGAGTCATGCTTTATAGATGTGCTGTTGAGTCTGTTCTATTCTAAAACGTCTCTTTGTACCTCAATTGGAATTCATCTAACCGAATCCAATGGTCAATGCTTAATAAGAAGCACTAAAGAGTGTAATTATATCTAACAAGACTAAAATCTAATTTATTTAATAATAAAAAAAATCTACAAGGACTCTCAGCTACAGCACTGTGATCTCAATACTTGAGCCAAGTCAAAAGCTATAGGGCTTATTACACATGGACTTGCTGCTTCAGCATAAGTACAAGCCTTCGGAGGAGCTCCCCGTTGAGCACCCCTAACCCACATGAAACAGGCAACATGAATCATCTGTGTAGTTTCTCCCTTTGGACTAGTTGCATGGCGCAACCGATAGCGAGGCATGTTCAAACGAGCGAACATCACAGAGACTCTTAGAAATAGTGCGGAGTCTTGCACTGCATGATGTCATTAGATGTTTCAAAAGGGTACATGGTGTTTTGGAAGAGGAATATGAAAAAGACAACCAGGAACAATGTCTTGGTTGTCTGAGGAAAGAAGGAAGTACCCAAAACACAACAGCGCAAATGAAGAAGTAGATTTTCAAGCTTCCTTTCTTGGTGTAATGGGTCTGGATATAATCGAATGTTTTTCACGTTTGACACTGTGCTTTAAACACAGTGGGAGTGCATACCAAGATTTTGTTGACGCAATCTTCAAATTAGATACAGAATTACTGAGAGTAATGGAACTGTCAATCCATTCCTGAGTGCACCAACACATCTGTATTGCATTATTTTGCACACTCTTAAACATACACATACCCTCACATGCACAATCAAGGACACACACACAAACAACCACATGCACACCTCTGACTGGTCCCTGATGTTGTTGTAGGCCTCCTGAAGACTTTCCTGGGCCTGGGGGTCCACACTGGGGTCCTGGGTGCGGTTGTGCAGGGCAGCAGCCTCATCCAGCAGCCTCTCCAGGAGCGGGGCCTGGGCCTGGACATCGCTCACTATCACCCTCAGGTGGTCCACCTGAAACAGGGATGGGACTAGCTCAGTGTATCAGCCTTTGAAGGTGGATCAAGAGATCCAAGGTTCAAATCACCCCTCCCCCCCGATGTTACTTTGGGGGGGGAAAGTATCTTTATAAAAATGTATTCATTATCCAAAGCAACGTACAGAGCAGGATTTGAACCTTCCACTTCTAGACCAACAGTGAAATGCTCTACCATTGAGCTACCCCATCCTTCATTCACATTCTATCCAATTTCAGCCAGCATGGAAAGTAACACACCTGCCACAGCTTCTCTTTCACGCCCAGCTGAAGCTCTGCCTCTGCGTCTAAAGTCCGCCGTAGCTTGGCTAGCCACAGCTCAAACTCCTCGTAGGCCTTCAAATACTCACTCCAATGCAGCCACACCCACTCTATTCGACTGAAGGATGAAGAAGAGGAAGATGAGAAGAGTTTATATGAAAGCAAAGAAAATGTGACTATAATTTTGGGGTGAGTGTGTGTGTGTGTGTGTGTGCGCAGGAGGGTATGTGTAGATATGGAGTTCATAGGACTGACATGCTACCTGTGACAGTGAATGATGTAAGTGCAGGTCTCCTCCCATAATGCTTTGAGGTCCTTCAGTTTGGTGTGGGTCTGGTTCCTTGTCTCCTCATCTCCGTTCTGCAACAGAACCTCAGCGGCCACCAAAACCATGTCCATCTTCACTCGACCATCATGCTCTGACTCGTGGATTTTCTGTCAGACAAAAAACATTCAATATGAGCATTGATAAAATCATGTTATTTTAATGACGTACACTTTCATAGCATACCCAGGGGTTGTTTAACAGTATTGTGAGAAAATAAAATTTAGAAAGAAGAGAATCTAAAGTTACACACCAATTTGTCCGATTCTCAATGGACAGTCATGCACCCTCATATTGTCTAAAACTGTTCTCCAGTGCCGCATGTTAGGCCCTCTTTCTCTATGTGGGAGGGTGGGTGTCAAAGGTGAGACATAAGGCAGTTCATCGCCTGGGGTGGGTCCCTCACCTCAGTCTCTCGCAGGCGGGCCTCCAGGGCTGCCCGGGGGCCCTGAGTGTTGTCGTTGGTGCGGAGCCTCTCTTGGATGGCCTGCATCCAGCACAGGGCTGCTTCCAGGCTCTCACTAAACTCCTGCTGCTCTTGCTGAGTCATGAGGGGATACACGTCTTGGGAGGATGAGGAGGAAGAGGTATGCATTTATAGTAACATGATTACAGTGGCACAGTAAAACATCTTCTAGTAAAGTCCCTTCTCGGAAATTGTGCAAATATTTCCATTGTAAATGTGACATTTTATATCCCATATTTGGAGGAATGTCACAGAAAGGTACATGTGTGTCTCCCTCATACGTTCAGTATTGCACAACCCAATGTATCTTTAAAGAACATAGCTAGGCATCACTGATGAGTATGTGAGCCTAAAGTTACACCCTCTCTGATATACCTGCAGAATCAGAGTGACTGACAATTTAACAATGTACCTCTGCTAACCTTATAGTATTGGAAAAGTGGCATCCGAAGTTCTGTTCAAAAGAAACTAACTTCACATTCAGATTATATTTAGACAGCAGAGAGCAGTGGACAAGGGGGCATGTGGTTAACAACATTGGTAACTAACCCATTCTTATTCTGAGGAGATATTGAGAAAGGGAACACCACTGTGAGATGAGTCATCACAAGGTCAATTAAAAATAAGGAAGATGAAGCCATTAAAGCAAGGAGAGCCATGAAGGCCAAAGCTGTAGCGTTTTCTCCACAGGAAAAAGAAAAACTAGTTAGAATGAGCCCTCTTCCTGAGTGAGTCATTTCTCCCACCACAAGATCAGAACCACCATTCCCTCCCTCAACAGTACCCACAAGTTTTCCATTAAAGCACATTGGTGTGCTTCTAAAAAACGGTATTGGTTTGATTATACAGGGAGTTGCCAGCTCAACTAAGACACAGTTGTGCTCCTTACAACTACGTAGCACAACTCAATAGTGTATTCTGAGCTACTTGTACGCCCCTCCCCTCCCCGCCATCTGTTTGACAGCTATAAACGTAAATAGACTTACAACACGACAATTGATACATTTCACACACAGTCGCCAAATTGTATCATTGTCGTGAGAAGTCGTTCCCAGTGCGTAATGTTGACTTTCGTTAAAGATTGCACATAAAACCTACCTGATTTTCATTTATTCAAATAACTTCAACGGTACGATTAGACACGATCAAAACAATAATAAGATAAAATGTATTCCAGCCCCTACATAAAAGAACATTATTAAATAGTTTATTTTGCGATTGTACGCGTTAAAATGTCATCTATTCAATAGAAATTTTATTACTGCAAAGGAGACTGAAGTTTACCATTGCATATTTGCGGAAGAATTAGCCATCAGTTTTAAGGCTGCACACTAATACCGATCAACAAAAAGAGATAGACTGGTCTGGTAGCCCTCTAAATTATAGTACAAAAAACTTACCAATAACCTCGCATGTAGTGAATGTAGAAATTGGCGTGCCGAAATAACGTCCCGATATGACTTGTAAACTTGTAGCGCAGGAAGTAAAGACACAGGCCCGACAGTGGCATTGAACATACTAGCCGACCAGATTGAACCAGACGAGAGCAACAAATCCGCAGAGCAACCGATAATCGTGAAGGGTGTACGCGCTCTACGTCAAGAATTCAAACCAAAGGCGCGTCCCAAGAACAGTGAATACACGTGCGTTGATTGACAGCGCAATGTGCACCGCAGATTAAAAAACGCTTCACCGGCAAAAATTGAGTGGGGGATGTGGTTTAGCCTACTACATTTCAGACAGGCTTCTTTCTGTATGACAAAACTGAATGTTCTTCTTCATTACAAATCAAGATGTATTTAAGAAATCAGAAGTAGCACACAATGTTATATGATCAGTGAGGATTTAGAGGCCAATAATTAATTCATAAATAACTATATACAAACATACGTTTTTTATTTATTTATGTGAAAGCATACGCTATGAAACAAGGACTCAGATACAAACATATTTCATCCATTATATTTTTATTGTTGATCACCTAATTATACACAAATACATTCTTTGATGTTTCAGCATCAACTGAATGGGCGATAGCTGCATGAATTGAAGGAAACTTTTACCACAGTGACCGTGTCAAAATTGAGTGGTTTAAGTGCTAGCCACACACCATGTTTATTACATTTTCTATTACTGTAAGTAAAGTTGCATTAAATGAATGAATAAAGCTTTGCATGTGCACACAGAAAGTGGATTAAAAAAGTGTTATATTTATAAATCTTATACATGTACATATATGTTGATAAAAAATTATATAATTGAAAAATATTAAACTTAAGACATGCTTAGTATGGATCTCAAATGTTTAATCATATTTTTTCTTTCTTCATGTGCTTAAAGTACATTCATTTGTAGGTCACAAACAATTTAGCCAGCTACAAACATGCTTGAAAATGACTGGAAAGTATTTTGGTAGTGGTAAGTGTACGCATACAGTTTCTTTACCATTTTGTCAAAGCAGAGAACCAAATTAAGGGTTGGTAATAATTATTAACCCTTTAACAGCTTTTTACTACCGCATAAAACAAGCAGTGATCCGCAAACACGTTATAGTACATTACTTACATTACATAATTACATCACTATTTGGTGACACCTTTTCCCACGTGAAGAGAGTTAGTGCACACCCTTCTTTTAAACACTGCACTGAAATAGACAGGTGATGTGGTGCTTGGTCAAATAGACTTGAACACAAAGCAAACAACAATGCTTTATATAAATCACCGGCTAAACGACAAACTGACGAAGTACTCAGAGATTAATAGCAGTACGGACAAAATAGCTTTTTAACACTATGTGATACCATTTTGCACAGCTTACTCAGTCAATAAACGTCAAGAAATTCACAATAGCAACAGTGGTTGAAAAATTTAGCTGGCAGTCTTTGTCTTTTTCATTTAGTTAAGTAGGAGATGTTGTCACTATATTCATAAACACCTTCAGAGAATGTAAACTCTAGGAGAGATCCTTAGACAACCTCTACTGGTTTTCCAAAAAGAACCGTGCAAAAACTGAAAATGCATCTTGTCTAAAACTGCAGATACTGGAGTGTGCATTCATTTTTATATTGAAGTCTGTGCCAAACAGAAGCCTTCAACTTCCTTAAGTACGAAAGGTTTGAATCTGGGTCCTTGTCCATGCAACATTGAACTCCAAAACTCCAACTCCAAAACATTCGTACAATTGTCTGTGTAAATTCTGATAATCCATTCAATGTGGACACTCCTACATGACTGTGTGTGTTCTCAGCATTGCCACCGAGAATAATTAATGTTTTCTTCTTCAACGTACTGTTGGTCTTGCATCCCAAAATGTCCTTACAACTTTATTCTTTTTCCAACTCCCCTCAGCTCTTTACAGTATCAAACATCTTTCTCAGCAGTAAACGGACCAATAGATGAGATTAAAGAAGATGTAGGATCCAGGGAATAACATTCTAGAGTACTTGTCGATCGCATGAGTGTTTTGAATGATGTTCAGGGCCCGTATGCCTTTCTTCTTGGTAGTGGTTGATTCACTGCTCACAGATAAGTGGACAACCATGTGCTCTGGTTTCTCAGAGACCTCATGCATCTCTGGCTCCTCCTCAGGCACCATGGGGTCCTCAGTGTAGCCTGCCAGGCTGTTGGTATCAGCTTCACTGTAGGTGCCATCCAGCATCATGGTGCGTGTCTGAGACATGCCACAGGTGCAGGGTATAGACTGGACAAATATAAGAACAGAAGAAAAAAAGGAAATAGGCTATGGAGATGAAAGGCATAAAAAAAACAGAATACCCGGCAATCTGCTTGTACAATGAAAAAATGACAGGTTCAAGCAGACATATTGCTCAGTTGTTTTGAGGTCCACAATTTTACAGAAGCCCAGAAAACTATATTTGCAGAAAACGTGGACAGACAATTTTATTACACTGTACATGAAAAGGTTTACACTGGGAGAAAGAAAGACTGACATTTGTTGTTACATGTTGTCTAGTTCTGGGAAATAAGAGCATTACCTGTGACCTAGCTCGCTCACGTAGCTTGCGTTCTCGCCGGTCTTGAACGGTTGACAGGTAGTTGACAGCAGCATACTCCAACACAGAAAGGAAGACAAACACAAAGCTGACCCACAGGTAGATGTCCACAGCTTTAATGTAAGATACCCTGGGCATGGAGGCGTTGACGCCAGTGATGATGGTGGACATGGTCAGCACGGTGGTTATACCTGGACCACGAGGGAGAGGGGGGAGGTAAAGAACAAAAGCAGCAAACGTCACACAGTACTCTACCAAAGTCTGCTGTAGTGATGCTATAGTATGGATCCTGGTGGACAACAATGATCATACCCAGGGAGACTCTGGCAGGCACGGCCCTGCGGTCGATCCAGAAGGACACCCAGGACAGCATGACCATGAGGGTGGCGGGGAAGTAGGTCTGGAGCAGGAAGAAGAAGATGTGGCGCCGCAGGGTGAAGTTGATGTAGAGACGGTTGTACCAACCTAGACAGAAACATTTTGATGTCAAATGATTGACCCGTTCCTTCCATTCATCAGTTTTTAACCCCCCACCCAAAAGTTTGATGGCTGTCAAGCGTGTATACCAGTGCTGCTGTAGAAGGCTAGGCGTGAAGTGGTATGGAACTTCTGGATGAGGAACTGAGATAGAGAGATCTTATCATCCGTGCTCAGAGATTCATCCCCGCTCTTCCAGTACAACATTAGATCCTCGTCCGTATAGGCGTCTAGAGGACACCCCCCCCCCCAAAAAAAAAGGAGACCGTTACTGACTGTTATGGCTGACTCTTTGTACACACTGTTAAAAGAGAGTGACTGAAAAATGAAAATGACCGTGTTAACATAAATGTAAGTGATTCAGTAGGAAGGTATACAAGTGGTTTTATTTGTTAGTTTGTTCCTATAAATGAGTTTTAATGGTTGACATATCACCAACCTTTTGGGGTTCATGTATAGTACAAACAGTCAACACTCACAGCTCTCAAGCTCCAAGGAGCAGCTCTGGGTGTCCAAAGGAAAACGGCTAAAGTCCATATTACAGGCTGCCGTTACTGTCACCCTGTCCACAAGAAACAACAGAGATCCATTATGCCACACAGACCATACTGTAAAAATAATTGGTAGCGTAACACCATATAATCTACACCCCTTTGTCAACAATGGCCTAAGTAGAAAATAACATTGTTATTAATATCTGAATGTTTTTTTTTTTTATCCAGTCATGTTTTTTTTGTTGGCTAAGAGCAGATGTAGGCTGGACTTTTTGCTGAATGCAATGTTCTTTTACCGCATTGATTTTTAAAACATCAAATCAAGTTTGTGTCTATCTGGTGTCCCTGATTGGGATTTGGATAGCTTACAATGATACAACAGTGACCCCTGCAATGCAGCCTGACAGAAAAGAATGGGGCCACTTTTACCGATAGTAACGCGTAAGATTACGTCATTTCAGATAACTTTGTCTGGGACAATTATTTCAGTTATTTAAACAGTACAATGTAAAAATATCAGTCTTTATACTGGAAGTAGCCCAATTTACTTATTTTTTTCATGGCATCAAAACCCTTCCAGACAGATGTTTCTAATTTTAACATGGAAGCAAAATGCAAATGAGGGGTGACAGCGTACTTCCTGTATCAAGCCTTTTATTAGTACAGGCTTACATAAAGGCTTGGAAGAACAAGCATTCATGTGTTTTAAACTTGAATTGGGTTGTCATTTGAACATTGATTTGATTGTCATTCCAGTAGCGTTGCAATTATACTGAAACTATGCATAGCAGTTAGCTGTGTATTGTACTGCAGACACATCCAGCCTACCTCCATCTGGCACACATACAGACACATATAAACACGCTGACCCAAACCCACCTGAGGCTGTAGAGGACATGTCCGTCAGGAAACACCCTCAGCATGATGTTCTCGGTGGTGGTGTCATGGATGAAGGAACGCTTGGAGTGGACGAAGAACACATCAGGAACCCAGATCTTTTTCACCAGCCGCCCATCAAAGGTCATGCTCTTATTGGTGGTGCTGGTGAAGGACAAGCGCTCGTCCTTCCAATAGTGTCGTAGGTACAAGGTCATAGTAAAGTCCTATTGGAGATAAGTAGAAGGGGTTTCAATTAGTTACCAAAAACCAACAATTTGACATTAAGTCTATATCACAGAGCAGTGTTTAGCACATATGTGGAGCACTTAATCTACCAGCGAATGATTCATCTTTTTGCACTCTATTCAATTTTCTTTTTACTCTCCTCTATCCCTTTTTCCTGTCGTTTATCATTATGTAACACCAGACAGTGGGTGATGGACATAATTATGGCCATCTGCATGGTAAACAAAAGCTTTCCCAACATCTTGTATTACATCACGAAGGATAAAAAAAAAAGAAAGAAAAAACATTTGGGAATGCCATATGTTTGCTTATGTATTTATTTTATACAATACATGCTATTATGTTCACATTTCTCACAAGATAAACTATGTTTCTTTTCTTACCATATCTACTTCAGAGATGCTGTCCAAGCTTTCTACTTGAACGTCCACTCCAACGGGGATAGCGGGGCCTGGAAAATGACAGCACACATATTTAAAAAAACAGTGACATAACTGACATATAATGAACATAAAATTGATGGATAATAGATGGATGCTGACTGGGAACCATTTTCGTAATCAGCTCCCACAAAGGGCTTACATTTGGCCCACTTCGAGTGAACACTTTTTTTGGCCGTGTATTTGACCCACTTCTACACTTTTTTTGTGTAGACTCTAGGCCAATGTTTTTGCCAATTAAGCTGTCTAGGAGCAAGGGACCACTTCAAATTACACATGTGAACACAGTAAGCATTTGAGCATAACAAAGTAGGGCAGCCAAGCACTCAAAAGCTCGGGGTCATTTTGAGCTTAATAGTTTGCAGTGCTGTTGCTCAACCCAAAGGGGGTGCTGATGTAACACTTTAATCCCTAAGCAAATTCTAAATCAAAGACCACACACAAGCCTTGGTTAAATACCATTCAAAGCATGCCTATCTCTTACACTGGTCTGGGAAGTTCATCTTGATCCATCCCTACACCACTAATCACTCTCAACCTCAGTGGAATGAGGATAACAGCACTGACCCTCTTATAAAGCGCATCTACTAGGGTGTGCAACAACACATAGATAACACAGGTCTCGGATTTGATGTTCTACACACGATTTGTACCACTTTACTTCACTTATCTCTGGAGTCTGTAATCCAAAGAGATTAGTGAAGATGCTGAATGCTAAATTAGAGTTCTGAGACCAGAGTCTAGGAGTGGCGAAGGGATGTATGTCGACCGTTTGGGATTACTCTTCAATTGCTTTGACAATGACACAAGCTATCACTATCTGAGAAAACCACTCAAATATGTGGTGTCACACTGAAATTAATACTGTACATTCTTCCACTAACATGTTTCTAAGAGAGGTTGAAATTATCTTTGCTGTCTTTGAAGCTTAAATACTTCATGTAAAAATCTTCTCACTATGTCATCACTATCAATCAAAGCATCTGTACAAAAATTTGATATCAAAGTTGCTCACATAGGCAAATGGGAGATACGCCTATTAGCTTTAAAGTGGAAGCAATTACAGGCTAAGTGCTTTGTGACATGATGCCATTTCCCATTTTGGACCAGTGAACAAAAACACAGCTACCGGTATATTAAAGATTGCACACTTGGCAAACATCTACTCTGTAATTTACATCTGAAGCACATATACAATTATTAGAAATATAAGCTATGGGAAAATGATAGACTATCAAAATGTTGGATGTTCATACACTTTGTGAGTTGTCAATTTTCTAGTCCAGTGTAACCATGTTATGAAATGGTAAATGTATATTAATAGGAAGATGGTTCAATAACTGCATGATAGCACCTATTGTCAATCCCTTTAAGTTCCCTTTAGCATATGGTATGCTTTATGTATATGGGGTTATTTGGTGTATGTCATGTTGTGAATGGAATCCTGCTGCAACAAAGTCCTGTTAAGCCATAAATATTCAATACGTGCTATGGTCAATGGCAGAGTGTGGAAGCTTCAGTGAGCATGTTCACATTCACACAACAGAAGGTCTTACACAATGTTTTTATTGTGTTCTTACGTCTCCCATGGATAAATCTACGATTCTCTCACATGGGCTCAATAAATTCCATTTGAATTTCTCTGGAATGTTTGTATTAATTGGTTGAGTAATATCCCTTATTCAATGGATTAATATCCAGTAACCCTTTTGTAATGTTAGAGAAACATTAAAGAAGTCCATGATGATAGGTGCGTTTGGTTGGGTAAGGTTTTACTAAATATGTATAAATATACTCTCTTGTAGTGATGTGAACCTCCTGTGGTGCAATCAATACTTTATATGTTTAATCAGCACACCCCAGTGTCAGTAACAGTGTGTCCAATTACATTGACCTTGGTGGGAATTGCCCCAAATCTCTATACTGACCTTTACTTAAGTTAAATCAATAGTTTCTGGTGTGAAGTTGTCAATAAACTGTTCTCTTTTCAGAGTGATATTTTCATCTTGCCAGTGTAAACTACCATGCAAATAAAATGGTTTTGTAGAACGAGTAGATGGTTATTAACAGGAGTATAAGACTTCCAGCATAATACCATCTACTGTCAATTTGAAATGAAAGGAGATGCTTAATCTTAAATAATTAATATGATTTGAGAATGAATGAATCAAGAGCTCATAATATTGACATTCCCACTTGATTTAACATGTATATTATATATATAGTAAATTATATAAAAATCATGTCTATGTGAAGCTCATTTTTTGACTGAGGGGGCATGAATACTGAAGTGCTATATTCATTAGGTTTTCAGTTCAATGCATAGTAGCCGTTAGTCCACCTTTTAACCACAGTTTTTTAAACAAACAGGTCAACTGGCCTCGTGTTGAGGGACTGAATTGGGTACAGAGATTCACTTCAAGCACACTAAATCAATCAATTCAAGCACATTTAATCCTCAAGGTTAACACAAACGTAAGAAGTCTTTAATAACTCCCCAATGCCCAATGACTCTTGGGTGGTTTAATAACTGAGTGAGTATCCAGTCCCCAGTGTCTACAGAGCATAACAGCTGTTGCTCAGGTTGTGCTCCTGACGGCACACCTGGGATGCAGCACATCACTGTGGTGCTTGGTTGGGGCCATTGGCATTCATAATGTTTTGCATTGGTAAATGAATGTCATGAACTACAGGATCTCCTGCCAGTCGGAAATCATATCTCTCCACATACAGTACAGTAAGATTTTCATTTGGCCCTGAATGACTGGAGGTGAATGGGCGCATTCCTTTGAAGTAAGGAGTTTCATGATACTATCTGGTAATTGAATCTTCAGACCAAACATCAAACTGATGATAAGGCCATTCCCAGCAGGCTGCGTTTTATTATTTGTATGAACCAAAATCACGGCTACACCCTGGTGCTCTTTCAAGACTCACAATCAACATTTTCCCAACATTTCTCCAAAAGGAAATTATAATTTAATTCAATGCCTACATTGCTTTGGGTAAGATCATCTCTGGCTAGTAATAATATGATGTGTGAGTGGACCTGACATTTGAACTTTGAAGCCCAGTAAATCCCTAAAATAAAAACTTTATGAAAAGCATACAACCACTTTAATGCCTAGTAAACATATCAGAATTGTGCTTGCTTATCTCTTTATATACATACTATAAATTATCTGGGGGATTCTTCTTTAGGCATTGATTAACAAAATGCTTAATGTGTTATCTTAGTCAGGATTAAGAGTACAAGTACGCCCATGCATTAGCAAGAGTCAGCCCTCTCCTGCGGCTTATTCCATAGATCCACCTGTAATGTATGTGTTGGTGTGCATGTGCAGCGGGAGTGGGTTTAGATTTGATCATCAACATTACACACACACACGATAGTGCCCCATGACATGCATACATAAGCTTTACACTTCCCAGAAGGCACCACTTTAAAATTCAATCCCCGTCGGACAGAGAACACCTCATCTTGAGCAGAGCCAAGAACGTTTTCTTCACTGTAATTTGCATGTTAAACTGGTCCACTGTATCTGTTATGCAGTACAACAGGCACATCGGCACTCTCTCCAGTATGTGTTCTGTGCAAGCTTTTCAAAGTCATATGTTTGGGTCCATGTATGCATTATTTTTTCTGAGAAGTTGTTTATAGTTTTACTCAGGCTATTTCCAGCCCGTTGCGCTGTGACCCCCTGCAGTTTATAGACACCCACCCCAATGCTGTCACAGGCAGAGACACTCAAAACAATGAGACACTTTCGTCAGCTGCTCCAAACAAGGAACATGCTCAGAAGAACATCAAACAAACAAAAAAACACTTGTTCATTCTTTTCTTTATTTTTTATTTTTTGGTATGCTAGCGAAGGCGTTCACTTAATAGCACCTCAAAACAGCATCAAATAATTTGCTCTACCAAGTTTGATTATGAGTTCGCAGTAGATTTCCCAACTGGGAAGTTGAACTTTGTAAGCATAACAACACAATGTGTTAGCCTTGAGCTGTGGCTTATCTGAACTCATTCAGTGATATGACTTGATAGTCCTCCGATTTCAAACACTGGTTCACAGCCTTTCCAGAAGCACAGCTTGAGCCTCGAACAATGACATTTCTGGCAAGCCGACTTCTGTCTGTACTCTCTACACAAAACACAATTGTGATTCCAGTCAGCCTACTGTAGTACTGCAGAAACAACTACAATGGGCTGCAGTGTATAAGTCTGTCTGACGATCTGTAGGGTGGTGACAATTTAGAAAATAGCCCAAGAAGGTAGAGTCGAAAAATCCATCTGAATTCTGATGCTATATCATTTTGAATTGCTTCAGAATACACTGTGGCAGCCTTATAATAGTTTGAGCTGGCCATGGAGAAGAGAGCATGTTAAATTGACTCTCCCCGATAAGGAGCAGTCAAATGTTAACTGCTGTCAGTGGGGTGACAGAAATGAATTTAGAAACAGATTGAAGTAGCACTGGGTCCAAGAATATAGTGATAGAAGATCAGTAGAATCATTATAAACTTCACATTATAAACTACACCATCCTACTTATCATTACTCACGGAAAATAGTGTGTGCGTGTGTATACACTTGTATGCTGGCTCCCGCTCGTGTTTTTTTCATTGTGTGTGTCTGTGTGAGTGACGTGAAAAATCAAACATACCTCCGAATGCTGGTCTCATGGTGAAATCATGATCATCTACTTTCAGCAGCTGCTCCGTCTTCAGCTTCCGAGATTTCGTCACATCTGGAGGCTTCTTTGACAATGAACTGTTGGGAGAAGACAACATCTGTCAGAATCAATGCCAATAATTGACGATTAATTCCACTTGATAGCAGCAACACTACTGACTTTTTTGGAGGTAGTAGGCCCAGCCTATAATCCAACACGCTATTGATTTGTGTAATGTGTGCTAAAACTTCCTGTGGAGAAAGTGCCGCAAAAGTACGCATTTCGCAAACCCCAAATTACTTCTAGGCCCAAATAGATCTAGAATAGGCTACTGCATGTGGCGTTCATTCATGATGTGGATTCACCTCACTCTTTATGAAAACTCCGTTGTACGCTTTCTAAACCACCTGACGATTGTTTAGGCCTTTAACTCCGCTGACAGATGGGCAGAACGTGCCTGCAACGAGGCTATCTAGTTGCGACAAAGCATGCCAGCCAATTGCCAAGTCCTCGCCGTCTGGGTCATGGTGAATCTGAACCCTGTCGTGGCGAGCTGATTATTGTATGGCAGAGCTGAATTAATGTATGGTAGGGTATTAAGGATATATGGAGTCACACTGAAGCCCATGTTAGGACAAGCCAGTAGGGGAGTCCTATTTAGTCTTCCCTGCCTAGTCTGTTTAGTGGCCCTGCGTCATTAGGCCAATTTGTTAATATAGCCTAGAACAGTGGTTCTCAACCCTGGTCCTCAAGTAGCCCTTGTCCTACATGTTTTGGATATTTCCCTGTTCCAGCACACCTGATTCAAATAAATCAGTTGTTATCTAGTTATGCAGAAGCCTGCTAACAACCATTCATTTGAATCAGGTGTGCTGGAACACACTTGAGGACAGGGGCGAATCTAGGTTCCCACTTTTGGGGGGGCTAAGCCCCTGGATAAAACTTATTATATTTTCTGTGACCCAGCAAAAGTAGGGGGGTGTGGGGGCATGTTCCCCCAGAATACATTTTTGAAAATATCATTTTAAATAGTGTACTCTAGTGGGTTTTAGGAAGAGAAATTAACTAATTTAGATTTAAAAATGAAAGGATTTTTTGGGGGGCGCTAATGAAACTTTGGGGGGGGGGGGGGGGCAAAATAGGGTTAGATACGCCCATGCTTGAGGACCAGGTTTGAGAACCACTGGCCTAGAGAGTAACTGAAAAACTTCATCACAATCATCATCGCCGTCATCGTGATTTTACAGTTCATCATTCAGGGTTTACTTACACAATGTAACGCCAGGTGTCGTAGGCCTACATAATACCGCTCATAGATGGTAAATTACACATTCTCAAATACAGCATAAGTTGTTGCGATTACTTTTCTGTACAATATTTTTAGTTTTTGATTTGATTTGTTGTCTTGCACAACATTCACATTAAAACGTAGGCTATAATTAATTGTCAAATAAAATAATTCTAAATGTTTTTCCTTATTCTTCTGTATTCTGAAAGCCAGCGTTTAAGCCAACACTCACGTCCCATGCTTTTGGTTCTCCACGGTTCCAGTCCATCTCCTCACACGATGTCCGTGTCTACGGCATTCCCCAGTAAAGATAATACAGAGAAGCAAAGTCGAAATCAGCGGTTTGGTTAAACCCGGCATAATGAGCTCAAGCGTCGACTTCCACAAACAAGTCCGTAAGCACCTCTCTGCCCATGCTCCGTTGTCTTGAAAAACCAGCGCATCCTTGTTCAAAGGAATCCGTGCGCATGGTGTGCTTTGTAATTCATTGCCATCTTCATATAGGCTACGATTTGAATACCACCGTTTGTGATCCTACACTCCTGACCGCTTCCAGCTGCCATTGGCCACTGGTTAGCAACTGCACAGCTGTTTCGAGGCGTCCAGTAGTTCCCAACCACATGGTTGGTCTGGTCATCACTGCTAAGCGCGCACTCGGAGATAAAGCTCCGGGTCTCACTGCCCACAATCACATGCTTTAAAATGTTGGGGGGGGATTAGACTTCAGTAAGTACAACTCAATTTACAGTGCAGGGCTGCAAAACAAAAACAAAAAGAAGAAAAAAAACGTCCCCTTCTGATAATGGCCGAATTTGTGCGTATTCGAGTGGGAAGTGTCTTGAAACACGTAGCCTGTTAACCAAAATCTCATCCTGTCAAGTAATTTAACATTCTTTCATTAATTAATGAACTGCAGACCATCGTAGACATCTGTAGAATAGGCTTATATTAATACTCATCAACTTGTTGCTATTACATGTTTTAACATTGAGGGGAATGGTCATTAGGTATTCTCTCAGAGTCGCCCATCCTGTCGACAACCTGCAGTTGCCCGCGGGACCTCCACGGCGGGGCTCCGGACTCCATGCTGGGAAGTGGGCCTCTGTTGGAACTGCAGGGGGTTTCAAGCACAGACCTGCAGGAGAGCATATCCCGAGGAATCATGACCTCGGGAGCGCGCAGAAGCAGCAGATGGTGTAGTTTGATGTGTTTTGCTCCCACTCACTGCGCCCACTCTGTAGCCCCCTAGAAATACAGTTTATCTGGGATTTTGCTGCAATTCTCGCAGTGCTCCACACCCAGAGTCACCCTCTGTCATTGGTAGACAGCTTCTGAGCTGGACTCACGCCAATGCCGCTTAAGGAGGCGTTACGTAAAAGTTGGTCTGGCCTCCCCAAATTAAACGAGAAATCCCGTCAGTTAGGCTACTTTAGTAACATTGCTGTCATTCCTGTGAGTAAAATGAATAAACACTTCACTTTCAACAGAGAAAAAAAACTAAATTGCACATGGGCTACAAATAAACAGTCTATAGAACTGTGAACAGTGATTTATTTGAGAACCTATACTGATCCCCGCTCATCATCATGTTTAAGGAAAGATGAGCACGTGAGACTTGTGTTGCCGGTATCCTTATCTGCAATGCTTTCTGTGCACCTAAGAATCATCATATTTCATTAATGTCTTTGTTAAAAAAAACTATAACAAGGAGAAATAACATGGGTAATTCACATGGGGAAGGTTCTGTCACACTTAACCCAATTTAACAGCACCTGCCCATCAAAATGTTTCTCATTTTAAGAACTACTTCAAGCTTTCCCCTCCTTTGTGTGCCGTTTGTTCTTAGAAACCCAGTATACATGGTCGTAACCTAAGTGTAAATACCTCTTTTAAAACTAGAGGTGCTGTTGATATAGCTCCATTGGCGCAGCCAGGGTTAGTACTACAATGACTTCATGGGTTAAAATTGGAAAATGGCACCTGTTTGAAAGAGCCATAGAAACAGAATGCATCCCAGAGATAAGAATACTGTAGGCCAGCCCATATGGCAGTGGGATTAAGAACATTTTATTGCATGACATAATACAATATCATAAAACAGGGATCAGCTCCATATAATGCCACCCAATTTCCCCCAACTTACACTAGTTGCCAAACTGTACATTACACAACAGTGTGTCAACAGTCCATCAGGTATACACAAATAAGCATCAGAAACATAAAGAACAGATAAAAAAGCAGTTTTCAGTCATGTTCAATATGTGATACTTTTTTTCTGTATATTGAAAATATCCGTGGGTCTGAGTGATGGCACCTCTCTTATAATATGAAATTAGATTGACAATGTCATGTCTTGAAACTTTCAATGATGGCAGAACTCTCTGGTAGCGTACTTCTAATTCGAACATGCTCATCTCAAATACAGTTACAGCATGAGTCGAACCTACAGCCTTGGTATTGTTAGCATACTTTTTCAACAGAGCTACAGACACTTATTGTTTTGTTCCTCCATATTTGGCTGACAATTCCCCTCCGAGCACGGGTAATGCATGAACAATGCGTTTTCGATTCATCTTTTGAGGGTAATGTGTGAAATTACACATCCGCCGTTCTAAGGGAGTTCTGATGATGAAAGGAGGAATTTCATATCTGTGCCGATGCAGACTTCTGGACATATCTCTTCAAATATGCACTTGATGTGTAGTTGCAATCACACCACAGTCAACAACCACTTGAGCATTCATAAGCACGTTAGGTCTCAGAAAAAGTAATGTGTTCTTATTTTCTGTGTTTGTGTTTATCATTCTGTTATATTCTCTTAACACTGCTCTTTGTGCTCCATATGTAACTCGTAGACATTTCTTCAATCCACTGTATTTTTGTCAAAGCCTTAAAGCTTTTTGTAAAACATTTTCATTTGTTGCTGGATCAGCAGAAAGACTGGCTCAAAAGTGATACTTTATCTTTAGGCTACATGAGAATTTGGAGTACAACACCAAGGGCCTGGAAGAGTGGCTTGTGTATCTGGGGAATAAACAATCTCTGTTTGTGTGGGTTGAAATCCGAGGAATTCTCATCTGATGCATGCCCATTGGTGGGCAAAAAAACAAACATTTACACTACTATGTATGAATTACAACATTTTACAGTCGTCTCACAAATACATGGTGGACATGTTATGACTGATTAGTTCATAGAATGTGATGTTCTGTCTATGGTGTTTTTACTTCATATGACTCTCTCAGTACTTCTGACTTGAGTGCAATACACAATATACATGACAATATGTGCACAATAAAATATATGATATCCATTTTAAAATGAATTTGACGATGGGTAAATTATTTGGGAGACATCCACTCCTTTTGCAGGGGAGTGGATATCTTTTTCATCATTTTCGAGTATGAGTGAAAAATCCTTGCTGCGTATGAGATCAATAACAATAAGTCATGCTATCTGTGCAATAACACCACTGTGAAATCGACCCTTGCTTTAAAGACGGAGAAGTAGTTGTCACAAAATGTGCTCTGTTCACAAGAGACCAAACAACATAGATTTAGATTTAAATGATGACAACATACATTTATCATAATCTACATTATGTATTCAAGTTGTGGATCTGCAAGTATTAATAGATCATTGTTATGAATAGACATGCTAGCTTTATGTGGATTTGGTTTGGCTGGAGCTGGAGCCGGAATCCACATAAAGCTAGTGTGTCTATCCAAACATACAAAAACAATCAAAAGGGCTTTACAAAAGCCCAATCTGATGCTAGAGACCTAACCCAAGCACCCAGAGTAACACTTCTCTTGGGGTTGAGTGTTATTACTGATTCCGTTAAGAGCGTTGTTATGTGTAACTCATGTGCAGTGTAATTAGCAATGTATCAACTACCAAACTATCTACGTGATACATGTTCCTCTACTTTAGCAGTTCTGCTTTGATGCATGTAAGACACAACTGGTAATGGATGCAGAGTATTAGTTTATCTTGACCTTTGGCACATGCAGCAAACAAAAACATCTGTTGATTGCAACTATTGATGACAGTAATCTGATCTTTTAATCCTGGGTAAGATGATGTGCTCACTGGGCCATAAATCCACATAGACATCCAACCTAGAAGAGACTGAAACACTGCAGTGTTACTTCAGCTCAATGGGTGTTGAAACAAGGTTAAGAGCAAAAGACGCAGTGGAGTGGAAGATCTGCATGGCACATTACGTTTCAAACCAACAGATCCTATATTGATGTTCAAGACAGCATCCACAATGTTCATGCAATAGATACTTCAGTCATATCCAGATAGATCCATAATATACATTACATTACATTTACCTTTCATGTATGTAGCAGACACATTTATCCAATGTGATGTAATAATGCACATAAAAAGTAAAGCAGCAGTTCTGGGTTTGTGCATAGTCTTAATGGTATTTAGGTGATCAGATTCAAGGAGCTGTCTATTCAAAGGAAACATTTGTTACTTGCTTAAATGGTTGGGGTTGAACAGTACGTGTTGCTCAAATTTGCATTTGTTTGTGTTGCTAAACTTTCCCCAGACAGCAAATGAATTTAACACCTGTTTGATTTTATCATCGTTTTTCTTGTTGCATGGAAACTCTTCCACTTTGGATTGCATTTGTTTTAGCATTCTGGAAGAATTGGTGAAGAACTTCTGTTTTACTTCCAGTCAGGTATCACACTGTAGACAGGGTGTTTATGTGAGCTAGGGCTATCCTTATATCCTGACAGTTTCAGAAATAACCTGGTGAATCCTCACACTTGTGCACACACATATGTGTAACACACACACACACAATAAAGCAAAAACATCTCTACCATTGCACCCCCCCCCATCCTGGGTGGTTGTCATTCCACTCTCTGCACTTGATCAGGGCTCCTCTGGAGCACTGAAACCTGCATGTAGAAACTTCACTCTCTGCAGCTGCATTTACTGTGACAGCACTGAGCGCCTCACACCATTCCATGGATATGAAGCTCGTGAAGCAAAGAACAACATGGTTTATTTGTTTACTTGTTAGGGTTTACTCGGCCTGCATCATATTTTTGTCCCGTCTTGTCCCGCCATGTTGTAACAACGAACCGTCCGCTGAACCGACAGAAAAAGCCGGGAGCTAGCAGATGGGAAGCTTTCGGCCCAGCAAGGGGGGATTATTATTCTAAACATCAAATTGTCTTACGTAACACATTGTAGAGCAGGCGACTACACACACACTACTGTCCAGTGAGGAGCAGCTGTTATGCAATCCCATGGTGACCTAGCATGGGCACACGCAGAAAATGCACACACATCCACCAGTGCCCCACCTGAAGGGACAATATGCTGGAGGATGACACACAAGGTGCGTGTTACAGTGTGTGTTCAGTATGCCTCTGTATCTGACGGATATTTGTGTCAGTGCTGTCAAGACATCACAGTGCCCTTAGCAAGTGAAACATGACTTATCAATGTAATTTATTTATGGTAATACAATTTCAGTGAGTTGTTTGAGCCACAAACCAAAAAAGTCGTACAGGATGTGTTCAGCAATGCACCTAGTAGAGAATTGTTTATCTTTACTAACATCAATGGTGTAATCCAGGCAGACAACAGACTCCTGTGTAAACAAATGCAACTTTATTGTTGAACAAAATAAATAAATAAATACTTTGCTTCAGTAAAATGTATAGTAATAAAATGGGTGCAAACATTTTTTGGGGGAGGGGGGTTAACGAAGGCAGACTAAACCTCTTTCAAGGTCAACAAGGCATAACATTGTTTTGCATTGATGAAATTAAATATACTTTAATGTGACGTCTGGGTGACATCACTGTCATGAAATAATATAGTTATGAGTCTGACTGAAATGCATGATTCATGGCTAATTACTGTTCATTAAGCTTTGGTAAAGAGGAATAACACAATTTATGTGTATAAAGCACCATTCAAATGATGACAGCAATTGCCAGTGATAATGATGTCCGAATTGTTTTAAACTAAATCCTTACATTTGGCACTTGATGTTATACGTGACTACATGGTAAAAAACAATGGAAGAAACTAACAAATTTATCAACACACCAGGAGATTTTAGTCATTTTCATATGGCTTAAACATGTTGATCAATGGTAACACAACATACATGATACATGCAGAGAGATTTCTGTTTTGGTATGATGCCATCCTTTGGTGAAGTGATTCCTTTAAGTGCAGAATGGCTGATTTCAGTCGTTTACTTGGTATTTTTTTTACTATTAAGGCCCATCCATATTACTTTTACAATTACTCAGTAACAAATACAATTAGGTAATTTTGTCCTCAAATGTATAAAACACAAGCTTGCCTTAGTATGGGTTAATACAAGTCAAAAAGTGACAATCAGTTTTTCAGAGACGTCAAACATGTAGCGGTTGAGAGTGAACCAGGTGAGCCAGTAAGAAACTCCCAGAACCCAGCAGGATAGAGATCATCACCTATAACCGCAGGATGAAGGTAAATAAAAATGGATGACTGACATGTAGCATCACCAAGGGGAGGTTTTCAGTGAGGGTTACTGAGGACTCCATTGGGCATGGCCTGCTTGCTCCACCTCCTCTGGCTCAGGAGCTTGCGGTTCTTCTGCACCTTCACGCGAACGTCAAACACTTCCTGGATAGCATTCTTGAAACAGTGAAAGTTGTAGTCAATGAGTCCTAAAAAAATTCAATACAAATACACTGAGTTACTGGTATGCAACCGGAGCCAAATACTGTCCAATAAAGTTACACTCTCAAAACGCATTCTCATCCCATACTCATAGAATAATTTATGTCACTGACACACTGATGATCATTTTGTCCATTACATGGCACACACACGTTACTATGCAGACTTATATCTAATGGACTCATGTTAGTTTCTATTGATAAGTATTTTGTTCAATTCATTTGATTAAGCCCCCTATCACAGCTGAGGATCTCTGTTTATGCTGGACTACATGCAACATGGGTACTATACGATCGGATTCTAAGATATCCCTGGCTTTTATGTGAACAGAGTTTAAAAATAACCTGGTTGAACAGTAATTGTCTGATATGTCTTTTTTTCAAAGGAATAGAGTGCTAATGCTAAACGCATAATGGTCTTTCACTGAATATTTTTCCTTTTCTTAACTTTGGAAAACAACTTTTATTTTCGAAGGTTTAAATAACCAAGATATCACTTGTATAACATTATGTGTCTTGTGCTTCAGCTATTAATTAATGAGTTAAATCTATACATGGCAATTACAGTGGCATGTTAGCCGCCCGCTGGATGTTTTGACAGAATGACTTTGTGACTAATTGGTGTACATGCTGTCTTCTAACAAAGACAAAAGGTTGTCAAATAAAATGTTGCTACTTGTACTTATTAAATGACTTCTATATTAGGCATATACATATGGAGTTTAAGAACAAAGACATTGCTAAAGTATACTCATGCTTTTGCTTGCATTGTCTATGTCGAGTACAATTAATGTTCATTCCCCCCTTGTCGCCAGCATGTCTTGACTGAGTTCTACAAGGCAGACCGGAGCCTCATAGACTACTGCATTGTCCATCAATATGTGATTTGATGACCATCACAACATGAACAAGACTACCTATTCTTAAGGTACCCCATGTTAAATTGGTTTTAAGGAAAGGCCACTGTTATTATTTTTAAAGTGGACTTCCTCATCACCTGGTTGAAAATAATGGCTAATAAACTGGATGCCCTCATGACACAACACATCACTGTGATCGAGACCAAACACAACACAACAGAGTTACTTCTCCATTGTACATACAGTACATGTAAAGTATGTGTCAAGACTGCACCTGCATGTACACTATGTGACATGAAAGGGGTTTCATTCAAAGCAACCTTTTCTATTGTCACATAAGGCCTGTCATCTCTGCTCCAGTATCAGAGCTTCCTGCGCCACCGCAGAGGCTCAATCTCCACAGGGGAGGAATTGACAAGTTAACCACTTGAAAGGGAGGAGGGGGGCGCCTTTGATCACAGGTACCAAGCCTCTCAAAAGAGGGGGAGGAAACCAAACGTGAGATTGTGCCCATGGAGGAATTGGCTCTCTGACTGTGGCACACACGTGTGTCGTTACGGTAATCTTTCATTCTTTATCTCACTCTCTCAAACACGCACACACGTGCACACACATACACACACACAAACAAATACACACACTGAAAGCAATAAACTTCAGCTGGCTTAATAATAACCATATTCTTTCCAGTCTACTACACTTGAACCCTAAACCTGTTCCTCTTAAATCTAGAGACATGTTGGAAAATTGACTTCTGAAAATAGTTTCTTCCATTGGCTTGATACTGACCTTTCCTCTCAAAGCTCTCCTCCCTGAGGAAGCAGACCAGGGCCAGGAACTTAGTGACCTCCTTCAGATACATGACCGTGGTGTTGTTGAGGTGGATGATGGCCATGGACTCCTTATCATAGGGCTGGCCTGCCTCCTCACCTGTGAGACTGGATGGATGGAAGGATGGATGGAGCGAAGAAAGAGAGAGAGAGAGAGAGAGAGAGAGAGAAAAGAGAGAGAGAGAGAGAGAGAGAGAGAGAGAGAGAGAGAGAGAGAGAGAGAGAGAGAGAGAGAGAGAGAGGAGATTATCAGAATAATTACAGTTTGATGCTGGCGCTGGAACAGGTGGACTGGATACCATGGTTCTTATCAAGGTTGTGGTTGTTGATAATATTGTATTGTCTTCATTTGAATTAAATCAGAAAGCTGAGAACAATGAAATGGAAGGGACATCTTCCATCGGATTTTTATTCAAAACAAGTTTTATTCTTCTTGTTATATAGAAGAGTACTCCATTATCCAAACTCACTCAAATTCAGAATCTTCGCAATGTACATTTTATTTTTCCCTTGAGAATATTCCTACTTGTTACAGTATGAACTATTGTGAGAATATCACCCTCCAAAGACAAGAATTCTCTTAACTTGTGAAACTGGGTCATTCTTGTTAGGGGAGATGACTGGGAATGGATGAGACGACAGGAAGTGGTGGCCTCAATGTTCGCAACACAAAATATATAATCAATGAGGGCATAAATCCACCCACTTGCTTTTGAGAGGTAGGTACATTAAGATCTGCATATTCGTTGGCACACCTGAACAAGTCAAACTTGACAAGGTGCAACTCAAAGCTGCATATTTAATTTCAAGTTATTTTTAAATGACACAATACATCTTATCCATGTCAACTGGGAGGAAATGTCATACTTTAATGACAATAGATATTGGCATTTCAAAACTAAAATATATTCATACCTGTTACATGAATTGAAAACAACTGCACACAATTGCACACAAGAAAAAGAAACATTGCTATAGCAACAGATGACGGATCAAATGGTAATTATCAAAATGAATAAAAGCCCTGACTTAATCTCATGCTTTCATGGGCTTTGGGGCGGAATGCAATGGGCATATGCAAGCTAAGAATAGTTCCTGCATTTCACCAATTTAAAAAAAAGAGAGCTACATTTCCCTGAACCATTAAACAGCTTGTATTTACCATTTATGAAAAGAGCAAGATAACTCTTGAACAAGGGTGGAATTGTCATGGATAGGGAAAGGATATTAATTCTGGTAGCCAAGGGACATTGCTTTGCCATTGAAGGATGCTAAGTGATTTGCATGTCAAGTTGTTCACATAAGAGGGGCCTTGTGAACCAAATGAGGTGTAAAATATTCAATTTGCTGAACCCTCTAATTAATGTTAATAACTAAACTGCATTATCACGATAATTATGGCAACTTTCAATAAATTAGGACCACTTCTAATCAATTTGAACAAGCATATTGACAGCACATACACACAACATTACAATTCAACACACACACACATTAACATGCACACACACAATATCATATCTCTTACCTTCTCTCTCTCTTGCTCACTCATACAATATAACACGAGCCCATCTAGAGTGTTTCGGTGCCCTAATATAACTTCATTAGTTGATGCCCATGGCCCTTCAACAGCTGTCGAGGTTAAAAACTCATTCACCTGAGGCTCTGTTTGGCCTACTTCCATCCCAGACCCCCACAACCCCCAGCTGTGCAGCCAGCCCGCTTGCAAAGCCAGCAGACCACAGTGCCACGACATAGAGGATGGCTGGGTCGAGTTAAGGTCGATGGGCCCAGAGGGCGTAAAATGAACATTGGAGTGGGTGACCTCAACTTGTTTACATCCCCTAATGGCTACAAAGAAGGAAGGGTCTGTGCAGAAATTCAACATTTGGCAGACAGTGATGTACATTTTGTTCCGACGAGAAGGGGGATGAGGACCAAGAAGGCTGTGAGGAGGTGTGATTTAAGATGCTGTTCCAGTCAGGTGTCCTGGCAACAGGACTTGCAAGCAGCAAAATACGTTTTTGGGGGGTTTATCAACTAATTGTCTTTCTCAAAGTTTCCAAGAGTGGTTTCTTGAGTTTTAATTGCTCTCTTTAAAATCCTCTACCATCTCCTTCCCTTGTTATAAAAAGGTTTTAAGCACCCACCATTGTCAACAGCTAGCATAATTGGGGATGATACAACAACTGGACGTTTGAGCACTGGAACTTTCTTTCCCTCAAAGAAGTGAAAGTCAACCAGAGCAGTTGAAACAGGACGGTGCATCTAGATGAGAGCCCTAATTACATTCTCAGCTGGAGAGAGATTGAAGGGAGAGAGCACACCATGGACAATGCAGTGGATTCAGGAACATCATGGGTTTTAAATGGAGCAAAAGGTTTACTTTTCATCAGCAAAGGACTTAAGGGAATAATTCCAGGGGATATTCCGTTAATAATCAGAGGGATGGATATGAATATATGGATATGACTTCAGGTAGAAGGAAAAGCTGGGGATTCTGACAACTCAAGATCAGGAGGATGGATTTGGTACATTGTCCACACTATTTCATTGTTTCTGGGTTTTGATTCCAGGTCATTAACCAGATGGGTTTCGCAAAACAGAAATATGCTCAAACGAGGTGTGATTTTGGATATACTGCCTGATGAAGTCGCCTTGCTCACCCGTAGATGCAGGAGATGTCGATGACCACATCGATCATGTCACAGCACAACTCGTAGGTCTGCATGTCCACTGGGCTGCTATCCGTTGCTATGTAGATCTTGCTGACCACGTCAAAGAGGAAGGCCTTCTCGATGCCCGAGTTCTGAGAGAGAGAGAGAGAGAGAGAGAGTGTAAAAGAAAAATAAGTAAGAAGAGAGCAAATTAAGAAAGACAGACGGAGAAACAGAGAGTGCAAAAGTGATTAAGAGGAAGAGAGCAAGAAAAGCAGTGATAAGAGATATAGAGTGGGTAGAGAGGGAAAGAGTGAGAGGTTGAGAAAGCTGAAGGAAGAAACTTTTTTTTCTTTTATAAAAGGACTCCAGCTGAGATTCCTTCACTTTGAAGCCATCTTGCTATCAAGGTCATCCAGGGCCCTATCCGCCCTCATAAATTCACAACACTTTAAATTATATTTACATAAGCTCAGCTCCTGAGAGTCGGCTTGGGAATGAAGCCTTGAGTTTCTCTTATTTTTTCCATTAACTAGAATCAACTCTGAACATTTGTCCATATGGCTATGGATATTAGCATGTGCTCCATGACACATTGCAGTTGTATTGCAATGTACTTAAGTGTCTCTGACGTCTGTATGACTAACTATATGAGCAAAGCCTACATGAAATTCCACTCTATGATTAAAATGCAATGAAAAGTGCATTCTGTTGTGTTAATTAAGAGCAGAATTTTTGCCTAGTTGGGTATGGTCTTTAAGAATATTATAAAATGTATTTAACTCATGGATGAAAATATTTATTGATCAGAACTATCCTTTCTTTGAAACTCCCATGAGAGTTAAGATTTTCAAGGTATTTTCCACTTCATCAAACAAAGTAATAAATAAGATTGTACACTGAATGAATGTAGAAAGAATGGATTGGGTCCATTATAACGGAGACTATGTTTCTGATACGACAGCATGTAATTATCTTTACACTGACTTTCATCATCTCCATAGTGCTTCCATTTTGGAACTTGACCTCTGATTATAGTGTGACTCCACTGAGAGGTAAGACTATTTTCGCTAATACATTTGCTAAGTGTGCTAGCTGTGAATGCTAACTAGTGAAGCTGAAAGTTGAACTGCCTTCACTGAACTCAAGACACAATTACATACTTATGGTGTGAAGAACATCAAAGTATTTGAGAAGAGAAACTCAGTATTTTCAATGGACTCAACTGAATAAACATATTTAGTAAGTTTCCTAAGAGCTTTTCATCCCTGTTCCTGGTGAGCTCATTACTTGTAGGTTTATGCTCCAACCTAACTTGTGACTAAACTGATTCAGCACATTAACCAGATAGTTATTAGAATTAAATGTGATCATGTGTTGGAGTGAAAACCCACAGGAAAATAGCTCTCCGAGAAACAGGTTGGAAACCACTTGAGTACTGTACACAGAACACAGAGAATAGCTTTCTTCGTTTAATGCTGTATACGTTTATATAAACAGATTGCTTGTGTACGGCACTCAAAGTCCACCTCAAGTCCTGTCATTTATTACACATTACTGCCACCTATTGACTGTATACCTAAGTGCAAAAAGTAATAGCATTTTTTGGACAAGGTCATTTACAGTTGAAGTCATTAGCGATCAAGGCTTTATACTATATTTATAACTTTGTCATACTTTAAGCAATTGGTTGGCTAAATTCTGAGGTGGTGTTTGGAAGGTGTGGTGGGGCTCATGTTGGGCATGTGTACTGTATTCACAGATATGAAGATGTTCAGCAGGTTCTCCAAGGTGGGCAACTGGGGTATGAGTTTCTGGACCACCTTACTGAAGGCCTCGAATATGGAGTGGTCGTAGATGCTGGTCAGGTAGAAACTGGAAGGGGGTGGGGGTAATAGGATTTTACTACAGATTATAAAGGGACAGGTCAAAGAAAAATACATGTATTTGTCATATACACATTATAGCACAGGTCATTCTGTGTAGTGAAATTCCTAAGACAAGGCAAGGCAACAGCCACATGGTAGGAATACAAATACAAAAATAAAACATTAAAAAAACTATATAAATTAAAACAATACTGTCCAAAAAAGAAAAAAATACCAGAAAGTGGGACCAGCAATAAAAACTAAACAACAGCAATAGTTCACCCCAAAATCAGAAACACAGAATGTATAAAAAGGTATTTTTGATTTTATGGGGAACTGTCCCCAAGGTAAGAGGCTATATGAAAGAAATATCATTTTACAAGCTTTGAGAATTGTTTGTGTTTAACTACTTTGTCTTATTTGGTTCTTATTTGATGAATAGGCAGTATACAGCGTGGCATATAGGCAGTGTGAATAGACAAAGATTCATAACTACATAGCTGAAACATCCATGGACAGGATATTCTCAAACTAGCATCTTTTTCACATCAGACGTTCTGTCCTTGGGCAAGGCACTTCACCCTACTTGCCTCGGGGGAATGTCCCTGTACTTACTGTAAGTCGCTCTGGATATAGCGTCTGCTAAATGACTAAATGTAAATGTAACGCATGGAGATTTCAACCCCTTCAACCATATTGGCCAGAAACGGCCCCAGCTCACCTCAAATGTATCTTCTCCAGTCCTGCATCCGCCAGGTCGTCGTTGGCCCGTTTGTGGATGTCCCTCTGCTTCTCTATCTTGTGGTCATCTGAGAGGCCGTCCACTTTGTGGATGAACACCTCAAAGTTGATTTCTGGGTTAACCTTGTAAGCCCGGGTGACGGTCAGATGAAGACGACTCAAAGCCTCCACATAGTCATCCTAGTGGGGAAACAAGAAAACAGTCTGGTTATTCTGGCAGTAGCTGGTTCTCTTCTCTTTTCAATGCTGCCACATCTATGGTGGTGTTTATGATATTCTATGCACCCTTCTTGGAATTTCCTTAAGGATATGTCTGGAATTTCCTTTGGAATCAATTAAGGGAATTGAATGGAAGAAATCAGATCCTCAAAACAATTATGCTCATCAACATGGCCAGTACAAATCCTTTCAAATAAAGTCAGTGCTTCTAAAGAGGATGGATGCATTATTAGAGCAGTGTAGCACCCAGCACACCTGTAGATGTGAGGGGGACACCAGTCTCTAACTGGCAGGTAGGATTACACAGCCTATCACAATCATCTAAGTCAGATATGACCCTTACAAACACAGTTTTGAGGACAGACATGGGGTTGGAAGTAGTTAAGTGCCAGGGAAGCACAATGAAAAGGACTAAATAAATAACATTTATTTTTGTTAAAGTTCAAAGTGAGATGCTTGTGTTTTATCAAAGAGAAAAGCACCACAACAGAGACCAGATTGAACTTGCATTTTAAAAGTGCAATGTCGGATGCACAGATGCATGTCATCATACTATATCGTGTTTCTTTGTATATATCTTAAGGGCTTTAGATACTTCTCATATTTTTACTTAATTGGAATAGTGAAACTTGGTACACACTCTTAACTGGTCAGCCACCAGGGTGCCCGATATTGTTGTGTATTTTTTTTAAAGATGTGACCTATTTCATGAAGAGGGAAAGGTGTGAGTTTTTGTAGGTTCAGTCTTTGTAACACTTTGTAACACTCAACTGATTAGCAAAAACATCAAGTTTCAATGCTCATTTCAGTAATTTTGTACCATAAATATGCCAAAACATATTTACACAACTTAAACAACACTCATCCAACACCATGCCCACCCCTTTAACATGCCCCTCACCTGCGAGTCGATGACAAAGATGAGCGCGCCTGTGCCTCGGAAAATCATCTCGTAATCAAAGGTGGGGTCAAAAAAGTCAATCTGTCCAGGGAAGTCCCAGATCTGGAAGCTAACAAAGGAGCTGTTGGAGACATCCTCGCGGCAGATCTTGTTTGTGCTCTCCAGGAACAGAGTCTCGTTGGGAGACATCTTGTGGAACACCACTTTCTGGATGGAGGACTTCCCGCTACGGCGCAGGCCCATCAGCAGGATACGTGGCTTCACCTCCCCGCTCAGGGGGTCCTCGCTGAATACTGGGGGGGAGGGGTGGGGGCGGGTTAGTAGCCTGACTAACTCTCGGTTGGAGATTCTGAGCAAGAAAGTATGTAGTTTATTATCTAAGTATGAAGCAAACATACAGAGTCCACCATAATGGTTGGGACAAAGACATTTGTATTGCTTGTCTTTACTCTGTACTCCACATAACTAAATGTATAATCAAACTATTCAGAAGTTGTAAAAGTGCACACATTTTTCATACATTTTGGTTTCAACTTGTAGAGATTACAACACCTTTTATAAGAACACTATGCAGTTTGGGATACAGAAAAATATGCTACTTATAGTTGTCATATGTAGTACCAGGGACGGCCCAAGCCTTTATGGGGCCTTAAGCAAAATTGATTTTGCTTAAGGCGTCGCTTATTGTTGCCGATAAAAAAAAAGAGAATATTTTTACATAATACATGAAACTGTCATTTCATTTGCTCTTGGGGGCCCTCTAGTAGCCACAGGGGCCCTAAGCAGCCGCTTAGTTCGCTTATGCCTTGGGCCGCCCCTGTGTATTACATTGTTGCATACAGTATTGTAAATGCAATGACTGAAGTCTGCAACTCATGGAATCACCAGGTGCAACATTATTTGGCAATGGCCTATTCTACAGCCATCTTCAGCTCCTGCATAGTTTTTCACCATTGCTAGAACACTAAAACCCATTCTCTAAACCAAAATGCTGAAAAAAAAAGTTCAGCTAGTAACCCTTTGCAAATCTCACCCACTCTTTCTGCAGAACTATAAACACATTCTGATTCAATAACACATTTTGCACTGTGACACACTGAGTTGTCAAATCGTAAACACGGGCAGCAACACTTTTACAAAACTATAACACAGTGGTCATGTGTCACTGGCAGTTTGTGACATGTTTGGTCACTGAGCACATATTCACCATGCCTCTTTTATTGCAAATGTGATATTGTTCATACAGACTTTCAATACTATCGACAGTTCACCAAGGGCAACCACTAAAATATTAGTCCATATTTTAAATGATAAAGTGTGTAATATTTACACAGACTGAGATTACTAATTGTGCAGGGCTAATAGACCTACTCCTTGCATCACTTCACTGTCCAATGGTTTCATCTATGGTGGAGCACGTTACTGTCTATGAGCACAACAACGCCCACAAACTGCATGTCACAGTGTGTTAACGCCATATCGACCCTATAATTGAAGTAGTATGAGGGAAATACTAGCCAAACTTATGTCACGAGACAAATTATGTCTCGCAATTCTTTAAAACAGAAGGTAAAACATATAAATTACGTCAGCCTCCATTCGAAAGGGTTAAAATATAAGGCCAATGACAAAAAGCTTGCAATGTTTCGGCTACTTATCATTTGCGACATTGTATGACCTTCTTCGTGAGGTTTAAAGGTTCATACCTCCATCTTCGCAGCTGCAATCAGGATCTCCGTCAGTAAATGTGTCAAAATCGTCGTCATCGTCGTAGTATGCCGTTGCCAAAGCCTCACCGTCCCCTTCGTACTCCTCGCCATACTTTGCAATCCCCTCGCTTGTCATTTGAAAGTTTTTAAGCCGTTGACGCTGCCCAACTTTTTCACATTGTCACCTGATATGTATGAACCATTATGAACTTTCACCCCCCTTTCCTCCACTGAAGCGGACTTGCATACCAACCCGCCCGCTGGAGAACTAGCAGAACACTGCAACAATCCCCAGCTTTCAGAAATATTGGACGGACCAAATGAGTTGTGAGGTGACAGACCGAATTTTCTCTCTTAATGACTTGATATAATCCTCCGTCTTCATTGATGAACCACTAGCCTACAGGCTACATGTTAGTAAAATACTGTATATGCAAGTTTGTAGACCACTCAGCTGGGACCAGTGCAAGCTGAAAAGCTTTGGTGGATCACCTCTTCAGAGAAGGGGATGAAAATGTCCAACACCACCTCAGGCTGGAGAACTGGACAGGCTACAGCTGTCAGAAATGTTTTTACCATCAGACCAAAGGCTACTTCACCACTGAAAAGTGACCTATTTTTCTTTACTGTAACAAAACAGACTGGAAAACCGACTTAAAATTATATACTTCATTAGACATAGATAATCTTACAATTGTCATCCTGGTAGTACTTATTTATTTTTAAATTGTCCAAGGAATTCATACTTGCATATGATGTATTAGAAGTCTGTGGATTAAGTGTTTTGCAGTAAAAATGTAATTGTGTTGAACATTGACAACATATAGTTATTTTACATCAGGACCACGTGAGGTCATAATATAAGTATATTTGTATGAACATAATTAAACTCTAGAATTATAGTATCAGACATTAGAATGAGAATATTCTGTTATGATTCTGTTAAATGCAATATCACAAAAAAACACCAACATACTTACTGTAATTCTTTCAAAGAGGAAGCATGTATGACAGTGACATTCTACAACTTCCATCAAAATATCACCATAAACACAAAACTTGAACACATGAATTCCTCTATATTGAGTATTGAATGATCAATTTAATGTAATACTGATGATCCCTCATTTCCAGGTAAAAATCATCATCTGATCAGTGGTTTAAGACATTTCGCCCACCCTGCTCCTGAAAGTTAATTGGTAATTAGGACACTTTTATTATTTCCTTTATTTGGCTGCATTCATTGTTCCCTTTCCCCCCCGTGGTGTTAGTGTATTAAATATCACTTTTATATTTAAACTTTGTGCGTTCGTTGTTGTTCTGCAGTTTACACACCCTGTCCCCTACCAAACATAGGCAATTTTTCCAGGCCCCTTCTCTCTCCCTAGACAGAGACAAACCAATGAAACAGTATTGCTAATTATGAATTATTCAGTGTCATCTTGGATACAGAGCCTTTTTTATCGCTAAATAAAGCAATCGGCCCTTTTCCATTGTTGTGCCAGTTGCTGTCCACATGATGGCAGTAGAGCTAGAACAAATAACAACAGACTGCAGCCACATCTATCTGTGTCTCCTGAACCTATTAGAAATGAACACAACATCCACAAAGTGTGTTATGTCCTTATCCTCCATTGTCTAACTCCGCTCTGTCCGAGCAGCACTTAGATTATTAGGGTCATGGAGGAAGCTGGCTTCTTCCACTGCTGGTTGACAAGAAACCCCGGAGAACTGAGGTGACATATGGTCAGGGAGACAGGGAGTAGAGAACATGTTGCAGTGTTACTAGAAAAACCGAGAGTCTGTTTTAGACAGTAGGTCTGTGCCACTCTGTTCTAGAGTAGTGTCTAATGAAGGACACAGTGGTGTCAAAAATGTGGTACATTTGTGTGTGTCCGCTTGCAAACCCCTGGCAGTATGTTCAACCTAATTAGCAAGGGAGGGCTGCTAAGACTGAAAATTAGGTGACAAATCATTGTTGGCTGTGCATTGCCAAGTCGCACTGCCAATACGTATACTTTCTCAGTTTCTCTGATTTCCGTCTCATTTGAAAACTACTGTTTCATCCCTTTTGAAAACTGATGACAGATTTATCAAGGCTACACGTCTGCCATCTGCCTTCACTTTTCCCTCCTATTATTCAAACTCTCTATTTCAGACACTGGGCTAGTGTGGGAACAGTAGGTCTTCTAGTGAGGCACAGCAACCATAGGGCCCACTGGCTTGAATAAAACTACCATCCCAAGGGTCTAAATACAGACTGCAAACATAACAGTCCTGTTCTCACTTGATTCTAACCACATGACCTCATACTGGGTGTGGGAATTATGACATTCAATCAAAATATACTAGTTCTGACCTCAGTTTGGAGAGATCATCCTCTGTGATACCACATATGATGGGTGACGTCATTTGTTGGAAAAGAAAGGGTTTGTCAAACAATTGAGCTTTGTGTTGGGGGGTAATTCCCTCTGAGTGGCAGAGGGCAACAGGGAGGCTCTGTGTCCTTGAGTTACCTGACGACTCAGGTATCAAGTGGAAGCTAGTGAAATGAGTGTGAGAAGGAGCATTAGAAACTGAAGAGCAACATACAACAAGTACTGCAGTGAGTGTGTGTGTGAGTGTGCGTATGTGTGTCAGTGTGTCTACGATGAGTTACACACCCACAGTCCTGTGCTGTGTGAACAGAGCTGTTGTTAAGGCTCTGCTGTGATGCAACACAGAGGGACTCACATGGGGAGTGAGTGACTGCCTGTGAAACTATGTGAGTGGGAGCAGATTTACTCTGGTTTTGTTTATGTGAGTCTTGTTTCCTTAGTTTCCCTGCTTTGGTGATGATGAGTCTCTCATAGTGATATCTAGACCCCAAAAAATTATTAGTTGAATTGTTTGCTGATTATGGATGTCAACTCTTATTGCGATTCTCAACTCCAGAGTTTCAATCGCATGCCAGACACTAGTTAAATGTCCACACAATTCCAGTCATCCCCATTACAATAACACTGGAACAATGCATCTTTTAACCTTCCTGTTTATGTCATGTTAAGTAATGATCTGTTCCCGGTCCAAAATGATTGCCCCGTCATAACTGATTATAAATCCATAGTAATATTATATCACCAAAAGTTGTGTTAGGTGTTTTTATCAACTTTTATTTTGTTGGTTCAGATGTCCTGTGTGGTACAAAGTCATGGAACCATATCACGATAAGATTAAATAAAGGACATTTTTAAGAGTAAAAACACAACAGGAGGATTAAATTAGCCTAATGGTCTAGTAAGGTTAAACCTGCATTTGCTGCCCAGTCAGATGTCACAACTGCCACCAAGGTCCCAGACATTCGGGCGCACCTCTATCTTGATCCACACAGCAACTGGTAGTTTCTTCTACTCCCTTCATGTTTTGGTGGTCACTGCTGCTCTCTGACTTCATGACACCGAGTGTGGAATGGCATGGCTCAGCTGTCTTAAAGGTGGAATGACAGGAGAGTTAGCCTAGCAGTTAGCCCAACCAGCTAGCTGTTCAATGGCCCAGCTGCTAAATGACTGAGGCATTGAGCACAGTGGTTAAATATAGACCCATGCTTCAGCCTTGACGATTCCACTCAAAGACGCAGGGGGACAATAGAGGAGTAGCCAGTGAATAGACCTGGCCCGATGACAAAGAGCCATCACGCTGCACCTCTCTCTACCCGCTGGGCAACAGCTCTTTTCAAAACTTGCAAGCATGAGTGGGAAGAGAATTGTCTGAGTCCTTGCCTTCTCCCGCCATTGCCCTCTGTCTCTCTCTCTCTCACGCTCTCTCTCTCTTAGGTCTGTCTTATGTTCTTCATCACAAACACTCTGCAGGATACTGGAGAGTGCATCTTATGGACTGACTTACAGGGAGTAAGAGAGGCAAAAAGAGCGTGTGTGTGCTTTCAAGAGAAGTCAGGGAGAGGGGTAAATAGTAGAGCTAAATGGGGGAGTAGAGAGGAAGAGTCTGAATTGGAGAGGGAGAAAACGAGAGAGAAGCAGAGAGAGTGGGGAGAGGAGAGAGAGAAGAGAGAGTTGAAACTGTGCTGTACAGCATTTCTTTCTCGACCTATCATCCTGACAGGCAGAGGGAGAGAAAGCAGCACTCTTGTACCATGATGGCTCTCACTCTGTGAGTAGACAGTGGAGGTAAAGCACAGGAGACAGGAGCAAAGAGAAGTCTTAAAGGGATATTCTGCTGAAGCACAGTCTTTCCTACAGGAATATTCTTTCACCACAACCTAAACCTGGGGACCATACAACAACAGGTAAGATTGCCTCTTCTCTCTTGTCTGCTTCAGTTAATGCCTGCCTCTTTCAACTCTCTTGTGGGAGTCTAAAGTGCAGCAATGTGGCTTTTTACAGCATAGCAGCAGCTATAGCTACTAACTTTACTTTATCAGTCACACCAGTAAACAAATGCGGACAGGCATACAGCCGTTACTGACCTTTATCATTGGTGTAAGTGCTAATAAGGGAATGTTTGAAGGAATACAACTCGACCATGTGAGAATAAGCTGTCTTGCTTTGTGTTGCTTGAATGAATGAGGACCCCTTATGTTCACATGTATGAAAATGTATTGAGTTCCTGACATGCTTTAAGAGACAAGAACTTGTTCTTAGTCTCCAGAGAAAGACTAGTCATTGTAAAGAGTCAGACATTGGCACTGTTTCAGCACACACAAGAAAGTGAGGTTCTTGAATCCAACATTTCACAATAAATCACATTGAATATAACAGTCATAGTTATGCAAGACCAGTCTGAGAAGTCTGTCAGGGCTTTTATATATGGGAATGAAAGCACACACGTTCTGAAGGTTTAAATCTAACAGGATAATCCAGATATATGACACACTCCTGAGATATTCAAACCAGAGGATGAGGAACAGTTAATCCAGATAATTCTTCAGTTTACATTTGAAACACATTCATCTCCCAAACCCTGTCTTTTCAGAAGATTGCAGTAGATTTTGGTAGCATGGCAGGTGTATTCATGAACTTTAATGAGTCGAATGAAAGAAGACATTGTCGGTGTACACGTTTGGTTTTGATCCTATCTAATCTCCTTTGTAACGGCACACATCTCATTCCTGGCCCAAACTAAATGTGCAGAATATCTCACTTGTAGAAGGGAATGCAGTAAAGTATTGTACATATCTGAGGTTGCTGTCAGCAATCTCCACTGTACCTATCTGTATCTGTCCAGCAACTAATGCACAGCAGCATTGCGGAGATCCTTCCACTGCAGCTGATCTGGTCTCTTTGCACTTAATGATATCATGGTGGACACAGAGGAGGGGAGTGGAGGAAAGATATTCGTCATTAACATTTTTGCTCTTCTTCCAACGAAGGATAAGCTGATCCTTTCCAAATGCTGGAAGGGAGTGTTTGCCACATGAGAGCACTTTGCTTGTAGGGTCACCAGAGTTTATGACTACATACCTGGGTGGAACAGACTGAGATACATATCAGCATTTGTCTCTCTGAGCATGTGTCTGACAAGCTACTTCTGTGTTGTCAATTTCAATAGCAAAGTCAAAGGCAAACAGAAACCAAAGTGACTCATACCCGTCCAGTCCTGTCAATGACAGTGGCACAGTGTAATGTTTAACAAGCTGTCTCTGCATATACACTCACGTCATATTTTTCTGATCAGGCAGAGATGATAAGGGCATAGCAGAGTGGTGAGGCAGTGTTTCTCTGAAATGAGAGATGGAGGGAGAGATAGCAAAGTGCTGTGACAATCTACAGCCGCTATGCTTCATAGACAACATGGCAAAGTGTGAATGGATGTTCAGTACTTGTCAACATTACTTGTTATAACTCACATCAACTATGGAATCAGTTGTGTATATAAGCTTGAAATATACACAAATGTAGTTGTAATCGATATGGTATACTCTCTTTAAAAGTAGTATTGACTGTTAGGTTGAAGTCTCATAACATTACTAGAAGTAGATAAAATAAAGGCAGATTTCAGATATTGGTCCAGGAGATTATTTCTTCAGTGAGGACTAGTCAGCATGTTTTAGGTGCACTGCAATCATGATTCTAAAGTGTAGCTGACTAAAGATATCCTTCAACTGGACAATTCATGGACCCACTTTAGAAGGTGTGTGTATGTGTGTGTGTGCGTGCGTGTGATTGTGGTTGTGTGTGTTTGTGAGGACAACAAGGGGGATCAGTAGGAGATCAGGCTCCCGCGGTCGGGGCCAGAGGGGGAGGGGCTGGGTCACTCACCCCCAATGGCCACTCTACTAGCCTATAGAACTAAGACTCCAGCAACAGCTGTTAGTTGTGACAGATGCTGCTTCCCCCCATCATATGAGCATGAATGTCAAAAATGTTCTTTACACCCTCTTGGTTTTCATTGAATGGTGCTGCAACTCAACATCGGTTTATAAAAAGAATCTGTCTTCAAACACCGTAGCAACACATCTTCTCAAGACTGTGTCTTCATAAACTATACATTATTGTGCAAGACGACTGGCGTTGTTCTTTAACTTTCAACTATTACAGTCTCTAAGTCAAATATTTTGATGGAGATCTATGTAATTTTAGAATTCTTGGCAAGGTGCTGCTCTTCTTAATGTGTAACAGGTTTGTCTACCAAGCTAATCAGTTGCTTAGATATCTTAAACATGGCATTACATTTATACCAACATGACATTACTATACTCCAAACTACCCATGTCTTATCATTTACTTAATGTACAGGAAAAATACGACATTGTGTCTTCTGCACTACAATAACAGCAGCAGTGTAACATATAAACATCACATATCTGAACATATAGACTGCTTGATCTCCACGCTAAGAGCAGTGATTCTAATTGCACTCCCTCCCTCGCTTTCAGGGGGAGTGTGACCTCAGAATGTTCCAGTGGAGCAGCCTAGAGGCCCACTGCGCTCAGAGTTCCGTCTTCGTGTGATGTCATACATTCAGACAGTTTGACTGGTGTTTACTGACAGTATGCAACTGAAGCCTGAGGAGATGATGAATCTATGTCACTTTGTCTGGTTCTGATTCACTGACTAGTGCCTACACTGGCTGACTTGTTTCAATGGGCCTTAACTGGATGACTGGATGGGCTTGGCATTGACTGGCTGACTGGCTTCACAAGGCAGTGAAGTACTATGTCCAGATTTGTTCTCTTCCTTGAAATCCCACCAAGCCATAGTCCCTTGTCACGGTGACAAACGGTATGCTCTCAGGCCTACACCTGATCATCTAGCATGACTAGTTTCTCTCTGCCTTGCCATTCCTGTTGTTCTGTACATTAACACTGTAACCACCAGTCAGTCTCTGGTGCCATGGCCCTCCCGTCACAATGATCCCCATCATTCCTATCAAAGACTTCCGAGAAATGGCTGACCTTGTTACTTTGTACTGTATCTACTCCATGTGTTACTGGTTATGCAGCCTCTATTTCTAGACTAATCTGAACTTGACCCCTGTCTAAAACCCTTTCCGAATCTCCCATTAAAGGCCACAACCACTCCTGTCACGTAACCAGGGGAACTTAGTTTTCAATTGGTTGGTGTTCCATGACAGATAAGCTGGTCTGCAATAAATGAATGGTCTTGCGATGAGAGTTTTATTTAGAAAGATTATTTACAACTGAGTTGTACAAAATTAAGATTTGATTTCAGGAGGTTCCTGTGTCTAGGAATATTGGATTGAGTTGTAAATACCAAATTTACGGTGCCTATAATTGCATCAAGTGAGATGCTGGAGTAGTCTGACTGATACTCTAGCTGCAGGCAGGACATCTGTGTTAATAGCCCACATTCTGGTGCTCACAGCGTATTTGTGTGACTGTATGCATGCATGCTAAGATATTGGGACACATAGGCAACATCATGTTAATGTTTTTGCTGGGAAGTCCCACAAGTTGCTAAACCTGTCGGAAAATCTAAGTTTGCTGATTGGAGAAACACTACCTGCTGAAACGATGGCAACATCCAATCAGAGGATTGGATTCATCAGGGCCATGAAGAGGACACTTCGAGGTGTAACCTGCTACCTAAGATGACATTCTGCCTCCCTAGCAGGACATGTCTGCAGCAGATCCAGAGTTATTGATGTGAGATATTAATAGAAACTTATCACTATACAGCAAGATCAACTGTTAGATATATGTCCAGTGGGGAGAAAAAAAACACAGAGAAAAAGCTCCATAAACAAACTAGTTACTCTAAGCTGGTTAGTGATACAACAGCAAAAACATTTCATCTTCCTCAGTTTAAGTTAGTATAACTGCAACAAGGCCATTATGTAACAACGGCTGACCCCGAAAGGTCACTGTTTGTCTGCAGAGGAATGCACTGCCAGAGACCCCAGACAGAACCGCTTGTTCCATCACACGGGAAATCGAGTCTTGCCGTTGTGAAACCCTTAATATCCCATGGATTGATGTGTGCTTCGAAACCCTCAGCCAAAATACTGTTTGATTGAAACAAACTTTTATTGAATTTTTGAAATTTGGGTGAACATATGTTTTCTTGCCGATGCGGAAGAGCCTTTTCAAACTCCACTGCATTTTATCAGTGTCTTCTGGCGTTCCAGGTTGCCAAACAATTTTGTTCCAAGATAGATCCCCCATTCCTTATTTGGTCACATTGGATTCATAGCACAGCACAGACGTATCAAACTCTCCCCTAATCAAACCACTCATTCTCTTAAAAGTTTCAGACATCCCCTAGAACACAACTGACTGTTTAAAACATGAATACACATTTTTCCACCGAAGGGGGGGGATGGGGGGGGGGGGGGTTGTTGTGGCTATTAAGAAGATAAGCTGAGCATTGAGAAGTTCTCCCTCACAAACAGCAACCAAGACAACAACAACATAAGAGGAACCTGGAAAAGTAATCATACCTATTTAAGGACTTCCTAAGACAAGTTTTTGTTTAACAGCTTGGGCACTCGTGTTCATAAGCTACTGTGCACCAACAAGTTAAATTTAGGAGCCATTCTCAAATGTAATTGGTCACTTAATTTACAGTGCCCTTTGAACATAAGACAACATAACCTTCATATTGCAAATTTAAAGTGTTGGCCCTACTGACAAATGTTAGTTTGCCGATCAGTGCTGAAATTATAAGGCGCTTATTCTCCAACATGGATCTAAAGCATGTGTATTTAAAGCATTCAAGACCCTATAAATAATGCTGACAGACAGCTGGACTAGATGCTCCAGGACTGGCCTTGCTCAGAAGTCTGAGGGTAGACATGGGGTCCAGTCAAAAATGTTGACCCCGGGCCTTGGTGGGGCCTCAAAGAGTGTAAAGTCAATGTAATTTATGTTAGCTTGAGGGTAAACAGAAACATATTACAGGTGTTTTGTGTACCATTGATGAGTGGGTATCTTAGTCAGTGATACATAGCATACCTCATATGAAGGCTTATAGTATGCCAGACCACTGTCCCAAAAGAAGGATAGGGTCATGTAAAATGCTAAATCGGAATATAGTCCACGTGTCTTTTGGAATGTCCATTTGCCCCTGAGAATCCCCTTCAATCATGTCTGTGTAGAGTACTGAGGGTCATTGCCATTGAGTGTCAGGTTTCTAGGAGGTCTTATTGAATAGTTGTTTTTGAACTGTGTCCAGTTGTCCATTCCAAACTTTGTTCCATGAGAATGGTTATGGTTGTTTTATCAATATTAACAGTGAACACGAAGCAAACGATATCCATGCAGATCATATTTTACAATAAGGCAACCTGGGAATTTGAGTATTTTAATTAAACTGTGAATGAAGGAATAATGTTTTCTTGGAGTTCAGAGTGTTACTTTGGAACCAAATGGGCCAGCTGCTTGAGCTGAAGTGTTTATCCAACTTTTGATGAATGATAAAGTCCAGTAAGAGTTGGAAGAAGTGATATTGTATATTAAAAAGCTGAGGTTACACATTGGAAATAAGTTTACTTCACTGTCAGATGGAAAATATAACCTACAGTGGATATTGTTCAGGACTTTTTTTTAAACTTTGTGTGGGAAAGGGACATTCTCTTTTCAGGATGATGTTAGTGGAATCCAGGTGTGGTTGTACCCATCACAACATTGAACTAAGACTTAAACTAGATGTTGACTTTCAGTACTTTCAGACTTTTGTTTTTCAATTCTGGTTAGTTACAAAACCCATTAACTTTCACAAACCCAGTGGGAATACCTTGTCTGAACATATCACACCATCTTTAGTCACAGAGCTCACGCCGCTAAAACCCCAAACACATTTACCTTGCAGCTCCCTCATAGTAATGTGAGTGGCAGCATGAAGTGAACTCCACTTACAGTTGTATCCATCTCATATGGAGTATGGCGTCAGGCCAGATACTATTAATAAACAGAAGGGGGTTGGTTTGGCGTCAAACGTTTGGCCGGCGGTAACTAATCCCTTCCCTGGATCACGTACAGTACTGAAGCTGTTTCATCACCAACACAGCAGGCAGAGGGATCTGTGCCCCCTCAGTGCCCCCTTACCCCTCACTGCCTACGGTCTCATTCAAACTGACTGGCATAGACAGACAAACTGCTGGTTGGCATACTGTCCATGAGTCCACTGTGATGGAACTTAGATTTGCTATATTTATCATCATTGTGGGCAGAACAAAATGAGCCTTGTTTAAAGAAAAATATACATTTTCATTTAAACAGTGCTTATTTTGTTTCTAGATCTATGTTTGTTGCTTTTCAGCAAAATACTGAGATTCAAAAGTATTTTCAGACACCATTAAACTCTGTTCCCATCCTAATCCTCAAGCTGCTAATAAAGAGGAAGAGAAACATTTTCTCTGAGCACTGAAGGGAATCCTCCAGAGATCCATTTTCAGAACGGCATATGTAATCACACACATCCACACACAAACACCTATACACCAGCTCCCACAATCATATATTTTATATTGAACATCTTGTTTTCATCAGAGTTCATTGATCCAGACCATTATTGACGTTAATAGCCCCAACATTGCACAGCTATGATTCTGTCTTCCAGGGCTTTAAAGGTCTCTTGGAAATTGCTGGGAAGGAGCAGACACACAGACATTGTTGGGTCCCAAACCAAACTCCTAACTGATCCCAGGTCTGTGTAGGAGAGAGAGAAAGAGTAAAGGAATGTGTCAGATTGCTTAGTGAGCTCAGTCCAAGAGCAACGTCTCAGAGCATGAGTCAGGGGTTACAGGTCCTATGACGTCATCAGGGAGGGGACGAGGGGATTTTGGACTTTATCTGTAAGTAATTAAAAGTCCTGATGTCATATTTGAAGGCAGTCACAATGGGGAGTGCTTGGTCAATGTCAAAAGGCCTGCAGTTAGTCCATTAATCAAAGTCTCCTGTAGGAAGTGAGGAGAGGAGCTCTGAGCTGAGACCACTGTGTGATTGAACACACCAGCCGGTGACCTATCCTGGATGCTTGACCACAAAAGACGGTGTGTGATGCAACTGTACATGAATGCAATATAACTTGAAACTCCTTTGTAGGACTTGTGGCATGGTAGACCATGGCAGACAGGTCATAGAATAGGACTGATTTGAAGTCTCTGGCCCAAGTTTTCTCCATGCATATCCGATTCACATCATAACAAAACCAACTCCTGAACACAGAGAGTGCAACAAATGTCCTGTCAACACCCTCCTACACACACACATGAACCGACACACATATACAGATACACACATGCAGGAAGTGAACTGTGCCTGTTAAGCATTTTGTCCCAGAATAGGCCCAGTAGGAAACGTGACTGATGCAGGGTAGAGTACATCTGAGCGCTCTCGCAGGCAATTTTATACCCAACAATTGTGTTATCAGTTTCCTCATGAAGATCTAACACACTGTGTATGTATGTGTGTGTCAGTACCTATGGGTGGGTCAGAAAAACTGAGCATGGGGTAGGGTGTTAGAATGAATTAGAATTACCTTCATGGCCAAGGTCATAAACCAGACTGCAATAATGGCTGCATGATTTAAGAGCAATGTCCAGAATTGTGTTGGCTTCACTTACCTAGCAGCTCACCCATTCACTCACTCACTAGAAAGCCCTGGAAAGTTCATTGGTTATCTCCCAAGCAGCTTGAGCCAAATCAAGCAACTTGACAAATGGTTTCTTGGTGCTAGTTATAGAAATCATTTTGGAGAATGGGCTCAACAGATTCTCTAAATTACTTGCCATAAAGTACACAGATTCGGATGACATGCTTGACAGTGATTGCTAATGGACTGTTTTTATTTTACAAGGGGCATGTTGACCCACTCAAACTTATTTGACTACACACTTTTCTCTCCCTTACTTCTGTACAGGTTGAGAATGAGGTCCAAAAGCAACAGGGTAGAAAGCTCATCCAATGGGGTTATTGGGGATCCCGAGACAACACATGACATCAACCAGGAAAAGGAAGTGAGTCTACCTATAAAGAGCCTGAAAGTTAAAGTTCAACCAATGAATGACGAGAAGGAAGAAAATGTTAACTCTGAGAAAGATAGTTCACTTGAGGAATGCTCCGAGAGTAAAGACCAGGAAAGTCCAGGAATCATGGATCTGTCCAAGGAGGACCTTCTTAAACTTCTGGGGATCATGGAAGGTGAGGTTCAGGTGAGTTTAACCTATGCATTAATGGTCTTTAGTCAAATTTGTATCTGATTCTTTTTTTCGGATGTCTGACTCGCTTTGTTACAGAATAGTATTCTGCACCACACCACCATCTAGTGGCTAATACCATAATTTATCATACAATGTTGGATGGTGAAAATAGCCTCTGAGTACTGTGTTGGTTTATGTATGTGTGCGTGCATGTGTGAGTTCTTGTGTGCATTTTTACCTGTGAACAGGCATGTGTGTTTATTGTCGTGTGTGTAACCTACAGGCGAGAGAGGATGTCATTAAGGTACTGAAGTCTGGGCTGGTACGTCCAGAGGTTCTGGAGGGGCACTACGGTACTGTGGGCCCCAGCTCTGCCTTCCAGGCCCTACAAAGGGACAGCCTCCTCACCAGCACATCCCCACACAACCACAGCAATGTCTGGCAAAGGCCGATGACTGAGGTCCGTCAACAGAACACACCAGAATATGTGTTTAATTGTTTCAGTTTTTTTTTAATTTAATCCAGAAATCTAATTAGATACAATATATTTTGTTTAAGTTATGCTTATGTATGTATCTTACATAAGCATGTAAAACTATTTCGCGTAAACTAACCAATACACTTCATTAGGGGTGTAACAATATATCATGGAACAATATATAGCAATAGAGTTATGGCAATATTTTTACAATATGATGTCCACTTGATCCTACTGGTTGAGCTACCAGCACGCGACCTACTCTGCACCTGCGTCATGCGTGCATTCATTGCATTCACAGAAATCGCTTGAACTGAGTTAACTAAATTGTATGTACAACAAAGAACATTTTTGAAAACATTTAATGTTTTGGAAATAAATCTGTTAGTTGAATTTCAGATTCATTTAAAATGTTGTTCAAAATATTGTGATGCCTATTGTATCGTACACCCAGTATCGTGATACGTATTGTATTATGAGCTGAGTGTATCGTTACACCCCTCTTGATATGTGGTTTGATGTAACCCTTAGCTGGACCGTCTGCAAAAGAAACATAAGGACACATACCGACGCATGCTGGAGCAGCTGCTGTTGGCTGAGAAGTGCCACCGGCGCACTGTGCAGGAGCTGGACAGCGAGAAACACAAACATGCCGACTACATGAACAAGAGTGATGACTTCACCAACCTGCTGGAGCAAGAGAGAGAACGGTAAGGGAAGAGGAGGAGGGGGAGGCAGACAGAGGTAGAGACAGAAGGAAGAGAGAGGAATGGGAGGAAGAGAGATGGTTGGAAACGTTGGAAACAAGGCAGAGAAACGGGATGGAGGATGAGAAAGGAAGGGAGCAGGAAAGGATGAAGGATTAGGAAAAAGGCAAGTAAGTGGTGAATAGACAGTAACAATGTATGTCCAGTACATCTTTACCCATTTATAACTATTTTAGTTATTGGAAATACAAGATTGTAGAATGGAAAATTTCTTTGTTAACAGTGGGCTTAAACAGAGGATGACTTCCATTGCATCATAGCCTCATTAAGAGTGTGTGTTTGTGAGAGAGAGAGAGAGACAGAGAGAAAGAGAGAGAGAGGGTCCCCCTCACCACATTTGACCAATTCATCAACTTGTGAATGTTTACATTGAATGTGTGGAGATGCACGCATAGAGTGAGAGAATAAGCCCATCACACAGTCACACAGAGGCCCCCTCATAATGGACTACTAATTAAACTACTCACACAGGGATGAACACGATCAGATGAGCTTGTGTGACCTTTCCTTGGCCATCAACCCAAGTCCCAATAGACCAGTTTGACCTCTTTTAATATGTAGTCATTTTTTATCCAGTCTCTGATCTTGATCATACCTGAAGTCCTTTAACATGCACTTGCATGTATGGTATGTACTAGATACTGTATCAGCAAGGACTTATTGCTTTGCCGATAATTATTATCTCAAATGTACAAATTTGAGATATGACAAATGATTCAAATAGGTGCATGTCTGTGCTTGTGTATGCCTGCGTGTGTATGTGTATGTGTCCATCAAAGTGTGTTTGTTTGCCTACATACATTTGTGTTGATTCACGAGTCTTATACCTACGTAGACCCTGCATCTGTGATGCAGACCTGGGTAGAGGCTCAGCTGTATTTCATAAGCTATAAAACTTCAAACAGCCTCTCTAGGCTGTAAAATCACTGTCAGTGGAAATGCCATCGCATACAATGGGAGATCAGGGTGGGAAGTTCAGTACAATAAAGTAAATAGATCATGTCTACATACTGTAGGGGGTTTGAACCTAATTTACCAGGCTATGTTTTGAATGATGTCCCACAAAGGTTCAATGCGCATAACATCTTACTAACTCCAGGCAGGTTTCATGCATGGTTTACTGCTGGTGAAGGAGAGGAGAGACGTCAAGTTCAAGTTCACCTTTTTTCCCCCCTACATTGTCTGAAGAATGTCTTAAAAATGAACTAGCGCCTTAGGGAAATACTGTAGACCTGTCCTTTTGTCAGTACTAGAACCTTTTTTATATGTTTCATTTTTTATATGTTTCAAAACAACAGTTTTTGAACTCCAAAATATTTGAGAACCATAGTTTTCAGATCCAAAACTAAGTTTTTTGGGGACGTTTAAGGATGTGGTGTTGAAGCAATTGTAAGCATAGTATCTTACTTAAGCTTCTAGTAGATTCTACAGTCGGCCCCACCATTCGACAGAATGCTGTAGACCATCTCCCATGCCAGGTTGTTTCCAGTGGACTGGTTGGCTGATGTACAGCCTGCCCTCTCTGACCCTCATGAGAGTCAAGCAGGCGTAGTGTAACTCTGCCCTGTATTCTCAACACGGACTGAGAAACATTCACTGTTGCTACTGTCACGGAAGGGCCCAAACTACCTTGCTTAATCCCAGGTTATTTACTGCTGTGTTCATTATGTGCACATGCACGTTTCTGGTATACCATCCAGCAAACATAGATGCAATTTGCACAGAGCCCAATACATGAAAACCGAACAGAAACAATCAGCACCAACCAACAGAAACATGACATGCACACAAAAGTCACACACACACATTCTAACAGATGCACGCATACAGTACATGCATTCCCCTGACAGATCCAGCACCTCTGTTTTGAAGTTTCTGTCAGCCAGCAGGAGATAGGAGGAGGACAAAATTCATCAACATCTCATCATTCCATAACAGTTTTGTTTCAGATAACTGACTGACTTGCAGAAGTGTGAAAGGAGGAGAATGAAATGGTTCTGCAAAGCTAAAGAAAGAATGTAAAGATATTGAAGGCTGAAAACCCATGAGATACAACCCCCAGCCAATCTTTCACTCACTCCAACAGAAAGCAATTTGTATGTCAGGAGGTGAGCATGTTTATCTGGCATGGGGAGGACCGTGATTAACGGAAAAATACTTTAGATTCCTGGGTGTTTTTTGATGAAAATGTACAGATAGAAAGGTGAAGAGTGGCAACTAAATGCATATTTACTGTTCAACTGCATATGGAAAAGTAGAAGATAACACGGTTTCACATTTTTTGATAAGTTATATGAAACTTATGTTTCAAACATACACATTTTTCATCTTACACTAGACCTTCCTACATCTTTACAATGTTGGTATTGGGCCTGTGGTCTGGCCCCAACAATACCATAGTCCTGATTATTCTGAACCTTGCCTGTGGTGCCTTTCTTTTAACAGAACCTTTAACAGCCATACACCAGTCTGTCAAATCCAGCTGTAGTTTGAGCTATTAATGCTTTTCTCTGTCAAGAGCACCGATTACATTACAGCAGGTTATTATGACAATGCATTGGCACATCAGGTCAGACTCAATCCACAACTTCCTGATACAGGCAGGCTGCTGCGCCTTCAACCACATTCCTCAGGAAACAAGGGATGAGTAACATGCTGGACTGCAAAGAAAATATCCTTTTTGAGGTGTTGCTGTTGATTGCATCAGAATGTGTTCTTCAAATAGTGTGTTTAGGTGTTTTACAAACTCCTTAAGGGCTATACTTTTTACAAAGTAGAGACAAATGAAAACATAACTTTAAATCTTTTAAAAAAATGTAATTTTTTCATTATTTCAATCACTATTGAAGAGTCAATTAAGTGACTATATCTGTATACTATTCAATTATTCCTGTAACATGTATTGACATCAGTAATGAGCATTGGTCACACCTGGCAAAGATGCCACAGAACATAACTGATTTTAATTATTTGGAAAGTAATGCGTCTCCTTGTCTGAGACATTTGACCGTGCAAGTCTACAGTACTCATTGGATATTGACTAGCTGTTGGGCTGCACACCATCCTGCCTGCCTACTGTCTAAGTTTATAAGGACCCTGAGAAGAGGGTCACGGGAGTCTTCAGCCCACTAAACCTCTCTTTAGACAACCTTAGACTGACATCATGCTTCTGACCTTTGCGTGAGGTTAATTTTAGAATGCTATAGGGTGTCAATGACTGGTAATGGTGGTAAGTATCAGGTGCCACATTCTAGAAGTTTAATGAGGCAGCACCGTAGTCCAATTGGCAGTAGTTCAGCATTGGTCAAAATGAGTTAACAATCTCCATTTAGAATCTAGAATAAATGTATCTTCTGTCACAGTATGTGGTACTGGATAGTCTTAAAGATATAGTTGCTCATGTGAGATGTATCTCATACAGTTTCATGTAGCTATTTTTTTTTTACAGTTTTATGTTTAAGTTACTTTGTTTTACTGATACTGATACAAACTTGTACAGTGCTGTACAGTACTGTTGATTTTGCGGAGCACATAAGGAAGAGTTTCTGTCTGGACATCAGAGCTCATACTGAGCCTCTTTCCTCACCTCAGGGGAGTACCCCACATCATCCCTATCTGCATTTCTCATCACCTCCCAACTTCTGCAGAGAAAAAGCTCTGCTCCTTTTTCCCCAAGGTGGGACAACAGCAGACAAACTCGGTTCCCTGTCTTACATAGCGATAGGCTTATGGCTTCCTGTCTGAGTAAGTAATTTCCTGTCTCTGGGGAGGAGAGAGCTGCGATGAAATTTTGGCTTATTTGCGAAGTTGTCCCCAACTAGAATTTAGCATAGCATCACTGCTTTCCCTCTATGGAAAGCATTTTGATTTGTATAAGACCTACTGATCCCTTTGAAACATGCACTGTGTTGTGTGGAGGGGCCACACCAAAAAGAAACAAATTGGGGAGGAGTGTACAGAATACCCTCCTCTGGCCATAGACCCACCTCCTCTATCTAGATCTCTCTACTAGAGCTGCACACACACACACACATACACATCTCTCCCATATATGGATGAGCTGACATCATCAACCTATAATGAGGTGCTCTACTGTATTTATTCACCTTTCATTGTTCTGATGAAATGCTTGGAACGTGATGACAAATTCCCTGTGGAGAAAGGGGCCCCTTGCCAGATCTAATACACTTTTGGTGGGCTGTGTAGAGGCAACATGTACTGTACATGGCATGGATTGACTTGTAGTGCATCCAATAGAGTGGGTAAGTTTGGAATGCTGCAAAAGTTTTATTACAGTTTGTAGTGTACAATACTCTTGTCATACTATTTTTGTATTTATTTATTATTTCTGATATACTGTGTATAAATTACTTTTCAAGGGAGCATTGATAAGAAAATGCTGTGGGTTGTGTTCCCAGGACCATGCGTTCAAATGTGTTTTGCATGTAATTTGTTTGAGGCTAGGTTCAGAATGGACATGAACAGCATAGAAAAAGGCAGAGAGAAAAGAGACCACTTGCAGGGGACTTTTCACAGTCTGGAATCGAGTAGTTAAGATGGAAAACAGTAAGACTGCTTGGCAGGTTTTATGTACACCTTTGCCAATTTTCATTTAAGGGCATGGCTAGCTTTGCAAGGCCAGTTCAGTGTCTGACTCCTGGTTGTTCCCTTGAAATCATGTATCATGGCTTTTCTTGGATATCCATCATCCTTTAAAAGATTGATTTACTTCCATTTTGAGTCAAAGGCTAAAAGAAAGAACTTGCTCCCTGAAACTGTGTAGCCATGGATACCTCTATTGTTGAATTGAGTTGAACTCTGTCATGTCTTGTATTTTGTCATTTGCAAGACAGCGACGTCAAAAGAAAGGTTTTTATTAATTAAGAACTATCTTATTCTATTTAACTTCCAGTGACAGATAGAACAAGAACAGTGATAGAACAAGAAAACATAAAAATGTGGTCAAATGTTTTAAGTCTTAAGTTTTTTTCCCTCACTTCTCTGTAGATTAAAGAGGTTACTGGAGAACGAGAGAGCCTACCAAGTCCGGAAAGAGAAGGAACACACCACACGCCTGGGAAAAGTGAGGGAAGAGCTGGTCAAGCTCAAGTCCTTTGCCCTGATGCTGGTGGACGAGCGTCAACTTCACCTGGAGCAGATGGACCATCAAAACCAGCGTGTCCAGGAGCTCAGCCAGCAGCTGCAGGAGCGTGAGCAGGCATTAAGCAACGCCAGTGGACAAGCCCTGGAAGAGAGCCAGAGGGCAGAAAGGCTAGAGGTTCAGCTCAGAGAGAAGTCGGTCGAACTCGCCCAGAAGCACGAGGAGATGGCCGCCAAGATGGCCGACCAGGAGTCACAGAACCGACAGCTCAATGCCAAGCTTTTGGGTCTCGCCCAAAAAGTGGAGGAGTTGGAAGAGAACAACAATGCTTTGCAGAAGTCTGAGGAGGAACTACAAAAACTGAGGGACAAAATCAGCTACGGAGATTGCGGCAACTCTAACTTTATTACAGAGTTGGAGAACCTTAGAAAGCGGGTGCTAGAGATGGAGGGCAAGGATGAGGAGATCACCAAAACTGAGACCCAGTGTAAAGAACTGAGAAAAAGACTTCAGGAGGAGGAAAGTAGTAGTAGAGAGCTCAAGATTGAGGTAGGGAAGCTGCAGAAAAGAATGATGGAGCTGGAGAGGCTAGAGAGTGTGTTCAATATTGGCAAGACAGAGTGCACACAGTTACACGCCGCTCTGGAGAGGGAGAAAGAGCTGTCCAAAGAGCTGTCAGATGAACTGGTAGCCCTAAAGATTCGCATGAAAGAGCTTGAGTCCTCTGAGCTACGATTAGAGAAATCTGAGCTGGGCCTTAAAGATGACCTGAGTAAGCTTAAATCCTTGACTGTAGTCATGGTAGATGAGAGAAAGAGCCTGATGGAGAGAATTAAATTAGACGAAAAGAAAAGAGAAGAACTCAGTAAAATGATCAAAGCTGAGCAGGGCAAGGTGATGGATGTAACTGAGAGACTGATTGAGGAAAGTAAAAGGCTCCGGAAATTGAAATCAGAGATGGAAGTCAAGATTGGGACACTTAGCAGAGAGAATGGTGATCTCAGAACCAAGCTGGGCTATGAAATGGAAAAAAATAAGGAAGTGAGCTTCAAGATGAGTCAAATGAACAAGAGGACAGATGGGCTGGAGGAAGCAGAAGACACATCAAGAAATGTTATGAAGGAACAGGGAACAGTGTCCGACTCAGGTGGGAAAGAGGATAATAGGGTCAAAGAGCTAACATTTGAAATTGAAAGGTTAAAAAAACGACTGAAACAGCTTGAGGTGGTGGAGGGAGATTTGATCAAGACTGAGGATCAGTATGACTTGTTGGAAAAGAAATTCATGACAGAGCAAGACAAAGCCAACATTCTCTCCCAGCAGGTTGAGGAGATGAGAAGTCAGATCGCTTGGAATAAGGCAATAGAGAAAGGAGAAGCAGAGAGTCCGAAAGGAGATCTTCAGCAACGCTGTGAGATGGAGGAGGCAAAAACCAGAGACCTTCAGGCCGACGTTATAGCCCTTAAGGAGAAGATCCATGAGCTGATGAACAAAGAGGACCAGCTTTCTCAGCTCCAAGTAGACTACACAGTTCTTCAACAGAGGTTTTTAGAGGAAGAAGAGAAGAAGAAGAATATGAGCATAGATGTCCTCAATCTTACCAAAGAACTAGAGGTAACCAAGCGCCACAGTCGCTCCCTACGACCCAGTCTAAATGGCAGGAGAATGGTGGACGTTCCAATGACATCTACTGGAGTGCAGACTGACCTACTGTCCAATGAAACAGCAGAGGAGGACACTCCAGCTGTGTTCATCAGGAAGTCAGTCCAGGAGGAGAATCATATCATGAGCAACCTTCGTCAGAAAGGCTTTAAGAAGCAGACAGAGAAGGTTGGCGGTCATGAACGTTACCCACCTCCTGCCACTGACCTTAGTGTGAAGAAATCCTGGATTCCCTGGATGCGAAAGAAAGAAAACAGTCCTCAAGGGACAAATCTGGACAAGTCTTTGCAAGTAAACGGAGAGTCGCTACATTCTGAGCTGACAATGTCCCAGAAGCAAGGGCAGCCCTTACACATTAGAGTGACCCCTGACCATCAGCACAGCACAGCCACTCTGGAGATCAGCAGCACTACCTCCGAGGAGTTTTACTCTGGCTCCAGCCTCAGTCCGACCACCATGGGCCACCCCAAGTCCCGCATCACCATCATTCCCACCCAAACTGTCACCAATACGAAGGGAAGAACTATCAGTGGGCCAAGAGGTCCTGATAGGGCCAAGTCCCCGGTCACCATCACCACCATCTCTAGGGCCAAGTCCCCAGAGAGCAGCAAGACCTCCTCCACTTCTTCTGGAAGGCCCATGTCTCCCATCTCCATAATGACTGTCAGCACCTCTGTAGTGTCTGCCACGTCAACCTCACCAGAGCCCCATGAGATGACGATGGGCCGCGCCATGTTCAAAGTCACACCTGAAAAACAGATGGTCCCCAGTCCTATCAGAAAATACAATTCTAACGCCAACATCATCACCACCACAGAGGACAATAAAATCCACATTCACCTGGGCTCTCACTTCAAGGGATCCTCGGAGACAAACAGCACCATGATGGCCTCCAAGATGGTGGTCAGGCCTGTCAGCACAGCAATGGAGAGCAAGGAGATGACCTTATCAACAGGAACTGTACTGCGTTCTCCTCGTCAAAGTGCCACAACTGCTGTCAAAAATATGCAAAGTAAAGTGATGAGCAGCATCACAATCACTCCTGTCACAACCACCTTGGCAAAAACTTCACAAGCTGTGGTGAGTAGTTTTGCCATGTTTTGACACAGTCTTACTTTGTGAGAATTTGTATTAGTGATGTTTAAAATGTGTTTTTATCTTAAATTAATCAGGGAGTAAAACCGTTTCCAAGATTATAGACAGCTACTTGGCTCTTTCATATTCACACTGTTGCATAACGAAGAGTGGGGTGAGTGGGCAACTGGGGGTATAATGAGGTCTTTGTATGGGGCTAATGGATGGCGTGACATGAACTGCTTTATGAACAAACCTCAAGACAAGTGAACTGTGTTGATGTGCCAATCTGCCACCATGTTACAATCACTCTGTCACTTAAAGCTGTTGCACACTGTTTATGTCCACGAACATTCATAGTTAACCAATGATCTCACTGACATAAAACAGTCTTGCGCTGGCACAGCACACAGAAACATGATCCTCCCCTGAATGCTTCATCACTGCTTTACTTGAAAGACTGACCAAATATTTACATTTTATTCAAACAGAGTTCATACGTTGTCTCGAACTTCTGCCAAAAAAATGTTGCAGCATTTCAGACCTGTGCAAATGGTTTTTCACCCATTCTTTATTATTTTTCATATTTCTCTGTTCTTGTATTTCTCCCATCACTCATTCCATCTTCTATTTCCTCTGCCCTCAGCCAGGACATGAGGCTCATCCTACAAGGGCAGGACTCACCCGCATTCCCATGTCCAGGAGCCTGAAGACAGGCAAGGCCATGCTTGGAGCCATGGGCATACCTAGTGGGGTACGGATGGAATCGCGAGCAGATAGTCCGTCCATGAGAATAGAGCTCAAGAAATCCACAGTCAGCAGCACCTCCTTCCAAAATGGAGGAAAGGGCTGAAGGACCAAAAATAATTATTGGGAGGACACACAGCACAACAACCATGGTGTTGTGTGGGTATGAGGTGCTCACATGGAGGACCAATGAAGTACCCTGAGACACAGTTCAAGATTAAAAGGAATGGACAGTCATTTGGCCCTACTTCTTGTCTGTATCATGTCATATTGTTAATGTACTTGAAATCAAGAATATAATATATATATTTTATATGAGTGCTCTGCCTCTGTTCTCAATCTTTCTCAGTGTTCAGATTTAGTGTGGATTGAATAAATGTAACTAGTGTTAGATATTCAAAGGGATGTGTATGTGCAAGGGGAACAGAGTCAAATATAGGCTATTCATGTCAGGCTATATGCTGCTACTGCTTTCTGTATTAATTGTGAGAGACGTCTTTAATTTCATTTTTGTTATAAATTGTAAAGCAGGTCACAATATTGGCTTTGTAGAAAATATGATGTGATTTTGTAATCAAATCCTTCTTTAAATAAAGTAGTTTTCTGACATTTGCCATCTGCAAAACATTTGAAGCCTAACAGATCTAAATACTATGAATCTGGTTTGTGTTTTTAGTTGTCCAGACGTGTAATTTATTTGTCATTTTTTGGGACCAATCAGAAAGAGACTTGACATACTGTGTAAAAATGAATCAGTACCATAGCAATATACGCCAAATCCTGTGACGTCAAGAGCGAGGTGAAGTTAGTTCCATATTCGACATTCAACATTCGTCTCACATCCGGGAAACGCTAGTTTGCAGCGTCGCGTTAGGAACCGTGTTTATACAAATTTGAAAAATTATGACTTTTATAATATTTATATGACTATAACATCTCAGATATACACCAGATTATTTTAATAATGTGTGGCCTACTTCCACATCCTTTACTTTTTCAATAGATAGAAAATTGCTGAAAATGTGAATAATCTTGTGTGTTTCTGAGATTTTTTAAGTAGGCCTACAATTCTGAAAAATTATTAAGATTAGCAAGGATTTACATTAACATTTATGCATTTAGAAGATGCTTTTATCGAAAGCGATTTCCAAGAGAGAGCTTTACAAAAGAGCATAGGTCACTGATCATAACAACGAGGTAGTCCCAAACATTGCAAGCAGCCAAAACATGAAGCATACATTGTGAAAAAACTAAGCAAGTGCCAAAAGGGAAGACCCATAAAGAGCATGCAGTTATACAAGTTACAAATTAAAACAACATGAACCACAAAAAAGTGCAGGACTGTACCTGTAGAAGAACAATCAATAGTAAAATATGTCACAGGAGTACAAGACTTAACTTCGTTATAACTAACCTACAAGAGCACCAAGTCACTCAATAATAGTCATTGTGATCCAGGAGGAAACCAACAACAGGTCCAGCCAAGCATTCCTAAATGCCGTTGGATTTCATGCTATTTTCAGAGATTAGCAATTTTTCATCATTCTGTTTGACATTTAATTGAAAATGTAAAGGGTGTGGAAGTAGGCCAGGCTTCATTAGAATAATCTGGTGTAGCCTAGCCTATATATTAGATTTTTTGACACAATTTTGAAAAAGTTATTAAGATCAGACAGGATTTCATGCTATTTTCAGAGATTAGCAATTTTCTATAATTTTGTTTGAAACTTAATTGAAAAACTAAAGGCTGTGAAAGTATACCAGACATTGTGAAAATACTCTGGTGTCCGTTTAAGGTTTTGTATTCATAAAAATATTGTAAAAAGTCATAATTTTTCAAATTTGTATGGGTAGTTTTCACCCGGTCCCTAACACGACGCTGCAAAGTAGTGTCTTCCGAATGTGAGACGAATGTCGAATATGAAACTAACTTCACCTCGCTGACGTCAAAGGGGACACATTCTAACGATGATCTGGCGATTGTTGTGTGTTCAAATGCCTTGCCATATCTGCAATTTAAATTACTCGGTTAACAAGCGGCATGTGTCTACAATCACTGAACATGCCCCTTCTGAATGAAATATTATTTCCTGTGAGCAGATGAGACAGGCATGAATATGGCAATAAACTGTAAGGTGATATGCGTGTTTCTACACATAGCCACATGTCCTTTGTTATTTTGGATTAATTCTCCACACAGAACAGTAGGCCCAGTTTATAATTTTAGTTTCGGTGGCCTCTCTCTTTGGCAATTCACAATTTTAAAGCAGACCGTAGCCTATGCTAAGAATGTCTAGTGTTAAAATTTCCAGATGAGACAATGTAAAAAAGCAGGCTACATGTCTGGGAGGGTGTAGATTTAAATCCCCTGTATCTCGCTTTGGATAGAAGCGTCTGCTAAATAAGTAGATTTAGGCCTATTATCGACATATTTTCACCTGCATAGATAAAATGTAAGCCTATTTTATGAACATCTCGCACTAATCATGAGAAAAGCTCATCAAGCGTAATGACGTCACGGGTACGTAATTTTCTACGGAGCTTGAGCTTCCTGTATTCATTTTGTCAATCGCAAATTCGTCAATGCTGTGTTCTGAATCCGTATGGGTACAAATCTACTCCATTATCATTCAACAATGTGTATTTAGTGTTAGATGCGTACACATGTCCTTGCGTAACGTTAGTGTTAACGCGTCAGTGGTTGTTTTCAGTCGTATATTAGGTTAGGACAACCCGCTGTCAATTAGGTGGATTACAGTATTTTGCTCGGCGAGCAGCCATGATGGCGTCAAGCTACAATGCGAAGGAAGAGGATGGACACCACTCGGGAGCTCCTGGACACGGAGTCGCAGGAACTGTCAAAAGCAAAAAGCCAGATAACACTGCTTTCAAACAACAGAGATTACCAGCTTGGCAGCCCATTCTGACAGCGGGGACCGTCCTCCCAGCTTTTTTCGTTATTGGACTTATCTTCATCCCTATCGGCATTGGCCTTTTCGTCACTTCGAACAACATAAAAGAGTTCGAGGTAAATAGCTAAGACTCGTTAAATTCATCCAAACTTTATAACTGTTCGTTTGTGCTAGGACTTTTAAGTCGTAATAAAGTTTGTCTAGCACTCTTAACTAGCATAGTTTATTTGTAAATCCACACTTCCGTGATAGCTAAAAGGCAAGCTAGTAGTACTTTAAGCTACAGGTGTGTGCTAATAGCTTTCCATCTCTCTTTCAGATCGATTACACAGGTCTTGATATGTCAAGTCCCTGCTACGACTGCTCCCAGAGTTTCAGCTGGAATAACACAAAACCATGCACGTGTAGTGTCCACTTCAACCTATCTCAACCTTTTGAGGTATGAAAATCATGTATAGCCTTTCTAGTACTAGCTTGTTACCGGTTTTTAAAAGTCAACAACAGGAGATTGAACTTTGTACTCTAGATGTAGATATAAATAGCCTACTATAGACATTTTAATACTGTATGCATGAGAAAAGAGCTGTAAATTATGCATCAATGTAAACACCAGGAAACAGTAAGGGGCTCAGTGATGTCTTATGTGCAGTCACTTCTCGGCACCGATCGACACTGTGCGCTTCCCTTTTCAGTGTAGCGTAAATGGAACCACTTAGCCCTTGGCATTGAACAGGTCTATTTTGTTCGATCAGCCTTCGTAATTTATTTAGGTTATTTATAATTTGTTTAAAATCCTGTTCTTGGTTATTGGTTCCCCAAAAAACTAAATGCACTCTTTGAATGTTGCCTGTCAGGTGTAGGATGTGTTTGAAAATATCTCTTGGACTGACTTGCATGGTTTCTTTGTTATTTGTTCATGAACGTGATACTCACTCCAAATAACCAACCAGCTCTGTGTTTTTCTGCCCTTCCAGAGCAATGTATTTATGTATTATGGGCTATCGAACTTCTACCAGAATCACAGACGTTATGTCAAATCCAGGGATGACAGCCAGTTGAACGGAAACAAGAAATCTTTGCAGGTACATGATATGCTAATCCACCCCCTCCTTGTGCTGTGTGGATGTAGATTTTTTGTGTTGTTCTAATGATTGATTGAATTGCCACATTTATTTTTCTGATGTTTTACTGGAATTACTTCTCACTTCTTAGGATCCCAGCAAGGAATGTGAGCCATACCGCACCAGTGATAGCAAACCTATTGCCCCCTGTGGTGCTATAGCCAACAGCCTCTTTAATGGTTAGAGTAATATATTTTTCTTTTTGGAAACAAAACAATGTGGTGTGTGGACCCAAGACACATTCCTACATGTACTTTGTTTCAACCACAGCATGGTTGACATTTATAGTACACAGCCTTCTTAGATTATGATGTGGTCTGCCAACATGATTAAATGCTTGACAAGTTTTCACTTAAGGGGCACCGTTATTTAACTTAACAACCTAGCACATTTGTTTTATTCCCTGAGATATTGATCTAAAGTTAATATTTATTCCATTACCAGACACACTGGACTTGTTCTACATTGATCCAAACGGCACCAAAACGCCTATTCCCCTAGTAAAGAAGGGTATCGCTTGGTGGACGGATAAGCATGTGAAGTTCAGGAACCCAGGCGGAAACGACAACCTCACAGTCGTTTTCCAAGGTCTTTATTTGCATACGATATCAACATTTAAATGCAAACGCAAATCACTCCTTTAGAATAACCACACCACTGTGACTTGACTACGATTTACCTTTTTTTTTTACTTCCACAGGCACAAACAAACCTGTGAACTGGAGGAAGCCAGTATATGAGCTGGATCCAGAAGACTCTGACAACAACGGCTTCATTAATGAGGACTTCATTGTGTGGATGCGCACTGCGGCCCTACCAACCTTCCGCAAGCTGTACCGCATCATTCAGAAGAAGAGCAACATGACACCTACTCTGCCTCGTGGTGAATATATCATGGAGGTCACCTACAGTATCCTTTCCACAAACGTTCCGGGCATGGTCACTCTGACTATTTCAGAAATGCACTTTGGCTGTAAGTCAACAGAAACTGTATTTTATGACTGTTAATATTGATGTGAACCTCCAGCAATAGGATGCATAAACACTTGAGACTAAATGATTTTGGACAATCTAGTTTCCATATGTTAGACACATCCCAAGAACACTCAGTTTACAGATGGTCTTTGAAATGAGCCAGATGTTGCCATATTTTCCTTTAACCACTTTCTCAGATTACCCCGTCCGTAGTTTTGAGGGCAGGAAGCGCATGATCCTGAGCACCATCTCCTGGATGGGAGGCAAGAACCCCTTCCTGGGTATCGCTTACATCACCGTGGGCTCTGTCTGCTTCTTCCTGGGAGTGGTCCTGCTCATCATCCACCACAAATATGGCAACCGCAACAACAGCCCAGACATCCCCAACTGAAAACGTCTCCTCCCACTGCATGTCTCACTGCACTGCAGACTAGTCTAGATGGACTGGTCTTTGTTAATGTCTGTTAGGTGTTTAGTGTGAAGTTAGCTTTAGGGTCCACTTCTTCCACCAGATGGCAGCAGTTGGTATCTGTGAAAGAGACAAACTGGGTGTTTAGTAGAGGGATAATGCAGAAGAAGTCCTTTAAAGCTTGGAAAATGTTGTTTTAAATGCTGAAAACCTCTGTAGTGTGGTCCTCAACAATGTATTGTTTTTCATTCTATTTATCCAAACGTTTTTAAAGTAGAACATAAATATTATTTGACAAATGCTGGTTGTGAATGGCTTGACATGGAAAGATGTCTATATTTCTTTAAGTGAGCCACATGCATTACATGTATTTTACCGTGCCCTGCTGTTGAATGTACTAATGTATCTCATAGACATACCTCTGGCTATTTTTAATAGGCTGAAATATTGAATGGGAAAATGTTCATGGCCACATTGCTCTTGAAGATGTGTGTAGCCATGGGGATTAATGATTTTGGGGAAGCATTTGTACCTTGAAAGTTATTGTAGAAAACTATGATGAAGATAATACCAAAAATATACATTAGAAACATGTTAATGCCCTTCAGCAACATGTTTGAAATCATCATTCTTCATAATTCCTTTGAAATCAGTTAATTATGCTTTGTACAGTATGGGATTGATGTAAACTGACAAATATTTTGTGAACATAACTGGTTATGTATCAAAACATAATTGTAATTCTATGGAACATCACTCATATGTACAGTAAATCTGCTCTCTCTTCTTTCGTTTAACTATACATTTTTCAAGCATATTTGAACAAATGGCAAGTACAAATGTATCACTTAACAAAGTGCATTTGTTTTGGTGTTTGTTTTGATATCTAATTCCGCCCTCAAAGTATTTGGTTATTTTATAATTTTTTGATTAACTTTTAAATATGAATAAAAGGTTGAAATCTTTGTTGCTTTAAATCATCTTATCAGAACAAATTATTTTATTTTGAGCGATGATCGGATCGAATAATTTCAAAACATTTTCTGTACCTGACAGGCTTTTCTATACCTGACAGGCTTTACGGCAGTCATTGCACGAATAAATATAATCCGCTTGTATGATACATAAAAATGATATTCTGGGCAAAGTACATTTTTTTATAATATGAAACAGTCAAATAGTGTATCACGATGTGTTCTGAAAACGTCGGAGTAACCGGAAATATGTAATGTTCACCTAATGCATTGTGGGATTCTTGCGGAAGTAAGATTGTCAGTGTCCTTGTGCGCTAACCTCAGAAATTTGCCAAAATGTTCAGGCAACTTATGGTAACATACTTTTTCAATTTATGTCTTCTATCATTTGCAATGTTTTTGGCTAGCTTTCCAATGGCTTTTGCGTAATTAGTTTTAGTCATCTTTAGCCATTTACGTTACCTTGTCTAACGTGCGTAACAATACTAGGAGCTAGTCAGCTAGCTCGAGGTACTGCTGTCACTAACAGCACCAGTAAGCTATTTTGTTACAATCATCGTGTTTCCAAGTATCTTTTTTTTATTGTTTATTGTTAACGTTACCTGTCGTCAGAGACTTCAACTAAGCCTGACAGCTTGTGCACATTAGCTAGGCTAGCTATTAATGACAATTGTTTGAGATTATTCATGCATTTGATTTGACAGTTAGGTAACGCTACTTGAAGGTTGTTGGATGTGACTTGTGTAGTTATTTTTCCCTCTTTTTTATCTCAACATTTTTATGAGATAACATAATTTATGGAGCACTCATGAATCGGTAAAAACGATGTCCTTCGCACGTAAGCTACTGGTGCTCTCGTGACTGGGCTATTTATAATACAATGTCCTCACCGTTAAGTTAACTCACTTGACCTCATTATTATGATCAGTGACCTATGCTCTTTTGTAAAGCTCACTTCTGGAAGTCGCTTTGGATAAAAACGTCTGCTAAATGCACACATGTAAATGTATAAATTATGTAGTCTAGCATACGCATAGGGAACACGGATTGAATCCTTGATCAAATTGATCCATGATGAATCTAGATGCTTATATTAGCACGACCAATTTACATCACCTGTTTTCTCAGGGACTTCGGCATTTGTCGAATCGGACACTCACCACCAGTGCTCGTAAGCAAGTGGACAACAAGATCAAGGAAAAGCAGAAGTTGTTCCAGGTAAACTGATGACCTGCATCAGCAGATAACAAAACCGAAACAACATGGAACACCATTCTACTGCATTTTACACCCTCCTCATGCTCGCCTATTATTTTAAGCTTAATGGAAAGACAAATGTACCAAACATTTAGTTTGCAGTGGCCACATTCTGTTAAATTCATTTCCCCCCCCTTAAAATATGTTAATTAGGCATAATGTGTAAGTACTCATAACGAATAAGTAAGTATACCTTAAAGAGAAAAATATATTATTTGGCTGACAATAATGCTAAGGTTACTGTCAATGGTTCAAGTCTGCATTTATTCCCAGGTTATGGAGACAGAATCTTATTTTTCTACATTGTAGCCTGAAGGATAAGTATGTATGATGTTTTGCTCACATGGTCTATTGATAGTTTGTACCAGACTAACAAACATTTTGCATGCATGTAGTGTGATAATGCAAAAACAGCCATTGCCAAATCCGACAGCTGATATTCTTAGCTTTGCCAATTACTGAGTAATACCTAGATCATACCAACCAAAGGTTATTCATATCCGGCTTTCAAATCCTACAGTTTTAAAGGGGATAACAATTGCTATTCTGTTGCTAATAAACTTAAGAAAATTGAATGGTGATTAGATATAACAACACTCATCTTTTACAGTAATGGTTGTTGTCTCAGTGTTGTTGATGATTGCTTCAAACTTCGAAGATACCTCAGCCAGCATCACTTCACCCAGTTAAGAATCTGAATGACAAATAAATGATTGAGCTCAATACAGACTTGTAGAACTGTATAGAATTAAAGCTGTTCACGTAGGACTATATTGCATCCTTGGGGCTCTGCAGAGGGACAGTACTGATAAATTGTTATTGGATATTTGGGTGGTATATCATTACTGAATAAGCCAGTAGCTTACTTTAGGCACGGCTGCTTTTACTTGACGCTGCCTCGAAAATGTTTCGTTATACAAAGGCTGGTGCCACTACATAGTGAGGCCTGTTGCATTCCTACATTTTAGTGAACTTATTTGCTTCATTTTTGGTCACAGGAGGACAATGGCATGCCCATCCATTTGAAGGGAGGAGTCAAAGACGCTGTTCTATACAGAGCAACAATGGCTCTCACAGTCTTTGGTAAGTTTAAGCATGTTTGGAGATAGCTCCACAAATGTTAATGCAATCTTAATGCAGTTGTATGCAAAGGCTTTAAATGTCTTTTTTTATTTATTTGCCATTGAAATAAAGGTGTGACGTTTACCCAATTCCTGACCCTTTTAAATTACAGATGGTAATATTTAGCGCACATATCAAGTCACACCAACTGGAGAAAATGTTGATTTTCAAATTACAGATAGTAATATTTAGCGCACATATCAAGTCACACCAACTGGAGAAAATGTTGATTTGTAGGTAATTTGCGAAAGTTATATTTTAAAAAGTTAATTTTTTTCTTAACAGGAAGTGCATTTGTCGTGTACGAACTCTTTGGAGCGGCAATGCCCAAGAAGCCATAAATGGAAGGTTGACCTTCCTCAATTTAAAATAATGTCTTCTCTGTTGTGCAGATCTATATATCTGGGAGATTCTTTGTCCTGTCAATAATGCCAATATATGTCATGCCTGGGATAAATATTTATTGATTGTACAATTAATGATAAACATATAATTATAATAAAATTACCCTCTGGTTTACAATCTACACACATTCATTGTCTTCATGATATTAATGTATGTTTAAGCGTATGACCATGTACTGTGTAGCTAGAGTATGGAGTCAGATGGCTGAGCGGTGAGGGGGTCGGGCCAGTAATCAGAAGGTTGCCGGATCGATTCCCCGCCGCGCCACATGATGTTGTGTCCTTGGGCAAGGCACTTCACCCTACTTGCCTCGGGGGGAATGTCCCTGTACTTACTGTAAGTCGCTCTGGATAAGAGCGTCTGCCAAATGACTAAATGTAAATGTAGAGTACTGACTTTTTAAAGACACGTTGCATTTGTCGTAGGGTTTCTGTTTACCCTCAAATGTCGCTAGAGGGCATAATTGACCTAAGAATAGCTTCAGATTTGTTTTAGGAAATTGATGCACAGATAGAGGTTTTAGATTTTCAAATTTAACCTAAACATACCAACCTATTTTAGATTTTTCAGATCATAGAGAAATTAATGTCATATTTTGTTCTCTTCCTCAAACACTAGAAGGATTTTTTTTTATTAGTACGCTGTAGCAGGCTATTAACATCTTGCATAGATGTTTGCAAAAATCAGGCTTACTGAAATGTAGGTTACGTTTTCATAGTGTTTTCTGGTTTGATGAGAAAATTCCCGTTATTCGCTTCGTGTGGTCTTGTTCAATTCACAAGCGCGTTTTAAAAGAGTCATTTAACACGCATAGAATTCCATGCATATTTAGCCTAGCTGCATGTTAGATAGTTTGAATTGTGTATGGAGACGACTGGTGGTTTTCCTTATTCGTGTCCTTCAATACTGTCATTTTAGGCACTTCGTCTAAACACTGTACCAAATGAATGTAGAAAAAACTTTCCAGGATTCCCACTTGGGGTATGTTTCATACCTCAAACTATGGCAGGGTTCCTGACCAGTAGAGTTTCGTAAGACGGTGATAAAATGAGAGCTGGGGACAGCCCCCTATTAAGTAGCAGATTGTGGAAAGACTCTTCCCACTTGGAAAAAGGCTTTCCTTCTAGGACATCTGCTCTTGGATCTTCCAGTAGTCTTGAGAGGAAAGGAGAGAGGGTCCACTCTGAGCTCCTGAAAGTTTTATTTCAGTTTCCAGAGGGGAGTCTTCGAGGAGGTTGTGTTCGTTATTTACTGATTTATTCAGATTTGGGAACAGGTGAGTAACACATTTCTTCTTTTTATTTTTCCTTTTCAATGAATGAACATTTTATAACGATGAGCTAGCTATACTATTTATTCCGCAGGGATTGATAGCCTACTCGGCCATTCCATAAATTGGGCACGAATCATCACAATACGCCTTTAAGAACGTGAATAGATTTATTTTCTGTGTATCTGTTATATATCAGATACAACATTTGTTTTAATTTTTTACTTTTTCATCCCGTTATAAACCAGTATAAATGTCGAAATTTTGTTACGGAAATGGGTAACTGATTTTAAATTTCGTTCAGTGGTTCTGTAGCTCTTTAGTTGGGCATTTAATGTTTCTTAAATATTTTGGGTTAATCTGTTGATAATTGTTTAATGAATGTGTTGTGTTATTGCTGATCATGCCTCATGGGTTCCCCACTTATGGGGGTCTAGACTTGCTAAATTAGGGGGGCCCTAGACTGCAATATGCACTTTTGTGCACCAGGCGGGGCGCACTACACACCAGTCGATTTATTATCTTGAAATTATTTACAAATATTCAAAATTTCACTGGATGGGGCTCAGATAGCTATACCTATGGCAATGGAAGCAAACGTTCATTTAATATTTGGATAAGATCTTCCTTCATTAAAGTCAAACGCGCCAAATACCCTATCCGTTTAGACCACCTTACTGTAGACGTTAGAAAAACGTGCTGAAGTTACTCAATTGGGTTCACCACGTAATGTGAATGGCTTTTGTAGACTCCTGACTTGAAATGGCCAGTTGCCCACCTACTCACTGAGACACTAACTGATTTAGCATGTAATATAAAAGTAATAACTGAAAGCAGCTTTCTCATCAGATTTATTCATGCATTGCTGACCTGTCAAGGCTAAGAATGAAGATGAGGCTATCATTGGCCACGGCTGCCTTCCTTGCAGTAATAATCTCTTCTGTTGAAGCTCAAGGTAAATGTGCACCACACTGTTTCACTCACACACACACACCCCTTTCTTCTCTCTCTCTCTCTCTCTCTCTCTCTCTCTCTCTCTCTCTCTCTCTCTCTCTCTCTCTCTCTCTCTCTCTCTCTCTCTCTCTCTCTCTCTCTCTCTCTCTCTATCTCTCTCTCTCTCTCCTTCCCTCACTTGCTCTGTGGGTTTAATTAGTCACAGGATTTAAGGATTGTAATAGAGTCATGACACTAATCTACCAATGCATTGTTGAATGTTTTATTTTGCATTAATAAAGTTGTACCCAGCTATGTGTGTATTTTACTTGTTAAGGTTGGTTTTACAACTGCAAATTAACTTCCTTATGTTTAGCATCCATGGACTGTATAGTCAGAGTCAACAATATACCCAAACATATTTTGGTATGATTTATTTTAAGTTGTACATTTCTGTACTAATCATTTGAGTAAAGTACAGCAGTATTCAAATCAGAAGTGTATTTTTTATGATAATAATTGGATTTCCCCCACAGCCACATCACCACAACAGTTGTGCTCCTGAGAAACCATGACTAACTGTGCCATGACCATGATGAATAGTAGGATAAATACATAGCTGTTGCATGTCCAAATAGGGCTACAAAGCACACAGTGTCATCCTTCTGGTGACTACAGCTGGCAGAACACAGAGTAGTCCAGCAGCAAACGGAAACAGAACTTACATTACATGGAAGAGCAGCCATCACATACAGTAGTATCTCATATAGTGAATAGAAATGTGGAATTCTTGTCAATACTCAAAATTTCCTGTAGATGCTTTACATCACAGCCAACAGTATTTATAGAAATGCTTGTATTCACATGTTATTTTATATGCAAACATGTCCAGCCGCCCCCCCCCCCAAAAAAAAGAAGAAGAAAAAAAAGAATATGGACTAAATGGATGTGTGGAATGGAAAGTTCTGATTCTTTCCCTTGAAAGCAATTCGGGGGGAGTCCAACAGCTACTCCCATATATCTTCATTAATGGAATGGAAAGATGAAATACGAGAATTTCAAATTAATCCGCAGACAGTGCAAAGACAAAGGATCTTTTTAGGCTTCTTTGCGGGCATTCTCAAAAATGCTGAGTTGCAATCCATGTGGAAAATTAATATGCAGTAATGTTTAATGTCAGCACATGTTGCAGAATTACTTTGGCATCTGCTATGCCTATTTGTGAGACTCACAGCTCTTTCCTTGCCTGGCTCTGGTCCTGGCACTCACCCTAACCTTGGCAGTTAGTGCAGGCCAGGAGGAATTCCTGACAGACTTCAAACTGAAGTTACTGAAACTACCCATGGTCTGGCAGTTGGGAAAGACTGAGGTGAATTCTGAATAGGCTGATGTGATAGACATCCACCTGACCGAAAGGATCTCTTCACCCTTGATCAATATTGTAGGAAAATATCATAACTGTAAACATACTTTCGCATATTTAAATAATTGGACAAACACGCATAGGCTATTTAATGATCCGAACACCAAATCTTGCGACCTCTTTTGACTTATTGTGGAAGAAAAACAAAATTCAAACAGATTGATCAAGGTATCAAAGACAATACTCCTTATTCCCGTGTATTCCCGCTGCGTACCTACCTTCCTCGCCATGCCTCTCCCCACCTGCCTCCTCTTATCCCAACCCCAGCTGAAAGTACATTTGTCGATTCTCATTGGACAAGCGCTCGTGGGACACTTGAAGGGGGGGGGGTGCTATCCAGGCCCCTAAGTTGATGTGCCAGGTTGGTGATCCTCCAATCCAAGCTCTATCCATTTTGGGGGGCTCAGGTCATATTTGTTGTCTGCCTGTGCATTCAGTGTGTCCTGAGCTGTGCCTTCCTGAGTGTGTATTTTAGAATGATATTCTTGCATCCCACTGCCTACTTCTCTTTAACAACTTGCATGCACTTTTAAATGGCAAGACACAAAATCTGCTGACGTGGTCTTGAACAATTCCAGACTTGTGCATGACCATTTGCATTCCATCATCATCATCATCATAATCATTATGGACTGGTGCCCATGATGCATAGCTAGGCGATTGGATTTAGTATGTAATTATAATTTAACTCCACTGAGTTCATTAGAAGAAATGTGTCTCATTAGCATTCATTGGAATACACAACAACCCACAAGATAGTCACAGATTTAGTGGAAATTATTGTATTTAAAACTATTGATAACACCCTTATATCATGTTTGGCAGTATATAGATTGAAATTAACTTTTTAATAAAACACTTTCAGAGGAAAGGTATGCAGTGTCTAATTAACTCCTGCATTGTATTCCAAAACAGGCAGTACACTTTGTCTTTATATGTATCTCTTTGTCTTTAATAACACACAGTAGTACTTAACATTACGTGTGGCCAACAGCAGAACATTAACCCCTTTTTCTTTAGGTCAAAGGTCAATCAGATGTAGGTTGCATGCAAGTCAAGTGAGGAAGAATATCATTTTAAAATATGTTTATCTTTGTGTGGTCCCAATTGTACATGGAAACTTCCGTCCAATCCATCAAGTTGTTATTCTAAACAACTTTATCATGTACGTTATGCATGACGCTGTGACAACCAGCTCAATGTGGACACGCGTGTTGTTGCCAGTCTGCATCTGTCGTTGTTTTTGTTTATTTTACAGGATACGTACAATATTTTCCGCTGTAACTCAACTGTCTCTTCATTTGGTTGTTTAAGCAGTGTCCTTTCCCCTTCACTCCATCTTGTGTATTATCTACCAATGAAAAGAACATACACAAAAGTCCCTTGTGACAAATTGTGTAGTCTTTTTGAAAGGTTTGCAATGGATGTGTGCCAATGGCTTGTGAAAAAGTCAAAAAAAATTGAAACAAAACATAACTTTATTTCTTTGTTTAAATATGTATATATACTTTGTGTATATATATCATATGCTGTTCAATTCTGTCAGTGCTACCTAAACGTTATCTGGCAACCTTTATTCCATTGTATAATCAATAACTTGGGAATGACATTTGTAGTACCTATTTGCTGAAATTATTATGTGAAAGTTGGGGCTGGTAGGGGCATGCATTGTAATGATTGCACTCAGCATGTGTTGGATGTTTCACTCAGTGTTTGGAGAGTGTGTTTGTGAATTTAGTCTGTGTTTATGTTGTGTATCTTCAACTTCCAGTGCTTGAGTCTGCTGACCAGGATCACCTTGGTTGCGCAACTCAAACAAATGCCATTTTTATCCAAAATGGCTTCTCACACACTTTGTCGATGTTGTTTTGTGTTCTGTTTGTTCACCATGGATGTGGGCTATTCTTATCCACCCAACAATAAACCCACTCAGCTTCAATCATGAAGTGTTTGTTGTTGGGATAAATGTTTCACAATTAATGTATTTAAAAAATATTTCATCAATATTTGTATTCTAATACCTATCATTTGTGTTACATGAGTTAATATTGGTTATTGTCTTGTTTGCAGTGGAGCCCCCCTCAGACTTGAAATTTACTATTCTAAATGAGAACACAGTGCAAATGTCATGGATAAAACCCTCATCAAGAATAGAGGGCTACAGATTACAAGTTATATCAGATACAGGTTAGTGTTTTGAATTCCAATGAACTACCCATAAGATTACCAAGTTTGCCAAATAGCCTCACATGTAAAACAACTGTTGCAACCAAAGTACATTTTCTTTAATTCAGCTTCACTTATATTTATTATTTTGTTTAAAATGATATTCTGTCGGTCTTCATCTCTTAGATGAACCAGCTAAAGAGTTAAGCCTCCCCTCCACTGCCACTAAGACTTCGATCACTGACCTCACTCCTGATCTGGATTACTCAGTGTCCATCCTCTCTTACGATGGCACGGAGGAGAGTATACCCATCTTTGGACAGCTGACTAGTAAGTACCAAGCCTAGGATATTTATAGTTTCATGAGTAGGCTTCTCAAAGTTATCGTGTTTAGATTTGGTGAAACTGTTCAGTGATTTTTCCATCTCTAACTCCCTATGTTGTGAAAACACTATACAAATAGAAAAGTAGGACATTTAAAAGACTGGCCGAGAGTTTATAATGCCAGCTAGCCACATTAAATGAAAGTCAGTTGGGATAAATCACTGTTTATTAAAACTTGAATCACACTCTGTTTATAGCTAATGCACCAGTTGAAATGTGTTTGTACGTACAAAGTTTGTATCCCTTTGGTGAGGTTTTATGATGTGTGGATTTCCTTGCAGTTTTCCTCCATTAAAAGAACAGACATACACACACACACACACACACAGAGGGTGCAATGATAACTCTCCAAGTTTGACTTGTGTTTCAGTCCAGTCCAGTAACACTAGTGGGACAGCCAAGAGGCCACAGACCTCAGATGCAATCAGTAAGTATGTTTACCATAAATGTCAACCACATGGCTACACAGCCTCTCCTTCACATAGTTTTCCAGTTTAGAGGTTTCAATTCTTTTCCATCCACAGACTTCCATCATAATATTTTTTCCCTAGGAATAATTTGCACAGAACTCAATTTCCCCTCCTTCCTCTCCTTTCAGCTGAGCTGTCAGTGTGTGAACAGACACATGGTTCTGACAGTGTTTGGGAATGGACACATTAGTCCCCTAATTGAAACCAGTCTTCACATAAAAAATTATAGCGAGACTCAGACAGTCATAAGGCCCTGTTTTGCGTCACTGGAGAGAGGGGGTGGTGGAGGGTGGGTGGGTAGGCACCTATAATCCATGTAGAGCAATGCCGTCACTGTTGTGCCAGCTCTTTGCATGTCCATTCCTTTAAACTTTGAAAGAAGTGACCAGAAATCCGCTTTCACTAGCATTCTGTGGCTGTCAGTCAGTCCTCTCTAAGCTGTGACAAAGATACATTATAATTTTTCCCACCACTCAGTAAGGACACTTTGCGTGGATTTATTTAAAAAAGATGAAGGTGAAATCTTTGTGAGAAACATGTATTTTAATTCCCCATTACTCTGAATGACTCTATCTCTCACTCTCTTTCATTCTTTTTTCTCTCTTCCCATCATTCCTTCCAGAGTGTTCCGTCAGCGCAATAGCAGACCTGGTCTTCTTGGTGGATGGCTCGTGGAGTGTTGGCCGAGAGAACTTCAAACACATCCGCAGTTTCATCAGCGCCATGGCTGGGGCCTTTGATATCGGTGAAGAGAAGACCAGGGTGGGAGTAGTCCAGTATAGCACAGACACACGTACTGAGTTTCCTCTCAACCGCTTCACAAAGCGAGGAGAGCTGCTCCGAGCTATTAACAACCTGCCTTACAAAGGGGGCAACACCATGACAGGTAAGATTGCTCTCCGTTGTACATTATAGGTAAACATGCAACACATGTTGACATGTTGTATTTAATAGCAGTTGATAGAAACTCAAGGCCCACACAATCACTCGATCTGCTTTTATTTCACCACTGGGCTCAGCCTACTATAGTAAACTGAATTATCACAAGTATCTAAAACGCAAACGTTTGTGGAACATTTTTCATGATATCTCCGCATGATATATTGGAAGAGATTCTAACTTTTGAGTAGTGCTTGTTTTTTTACGTTTGGATCAAGTCCCTGAGACAATACATGTTCAATTCTATATGATATGATGGGATGCTGTAGGATGGCAATAAACATTACACTCTGTCTCCAGGGGATGCAATGGATTACCTGGTGAAAAACATCTTTACTGAGACAGCAGGAGCCAGGAAAAGCTTTCCAAAGGTAGCCATGATCATCACAGATGGAAAATCCCAAGATCCAGTTGAAGAGTACGCTAAAAGACTCCGGAACATTGGAGTGGAAATATTTGTACTAGGTGTGTTTTATTGTTTTGTGTTTCACCTCCCATGCAATAATTCTGTGATACGTAGTTTAGGTTTATTCTTTGTACATATTCAACCCCTGTTAACAACCAGATTGGATTGTGAAATATCTTTCTTGAGTTGTTTTGGAAGGGGATTCCATTAGTGTTTTGTTTCTGCAACATTATCTGGTATTATGCCACTTCCCAGGCATCAAAGGAGCGGATGAGGATGAACTAAGGGAGATCGCCTCCCCCCCTCACAACAAACATGTGTACAACGTGCCCAATTTCGACATGATCCAGAAGGTGCAGTCGCAGCTTATCACTGAGGTCTGCTTTGGAGTGGACGACCAGCTCAGCTCTCTGGTGAGCGGAGAGGAAGGTAAGAAGCTCCACAGACAATGTTGATAAGATTTTTAGGAAGTTACAAAAATAATGTTGCTCATTACAACTTGGCTGTTATAATGCTACATATTCTAGTTTGTCATTCAGCAACTAAGCAGGTTTATCAATTCCTCTGTTAGTGTAAATATAATTGTTTTGACTATAGATATCTATACAGTATGTGTGATACAACCATAACTACAGCATAGAATAGTTGGAAAATCAAGCATATTATAAACTGTATTGTAATATACACTTCCAACTTGCATTAGCTACCACTTATTCCTGCTCCATCACTAACAGCAACACAACAAAAAACTAAATACTGTAGTTTGTGTTTGTTTTGTCTTCCTCAGTGGTGGAACCAGCCTCCAATCTGCAGGTGACAGAGATGTCCTCCAAGTCAATGAGGGTCACCTGGGATGCTTCTCGGGGTGAGGTCACAGGCTACAAGCTGACCCTCATTCCCATGATGGCAGGACTGAAGCGTCAAGTGCTGTACACAGGTCCCACCCAGACCTCAGTGAACGTGCGAGACCTCTCCCCAGAGACAGAGTATGAGATCACTCTGTTTGCTCTAAAGGGGCTGACCCCCAGTGATCCTGTCATGGCAATGGAGAAGACCCAACCGGTCAAGGTGTCACTGGGTGCGACGATACAATATTTCCTCTCTATCATCCACATCTATCCATCCGTCTGACCAACCAGTAACATTTAATAGTCGCTAACATTAAATAGTCTTGGAAGTCGCTTTGGATAAAAGCGTTTGCTAAATGAATAAATGTAAATGTAAATAACAATCAAATTGAATCATTAGAACCGCAAAATATTTTATATGAAAAGAGACACGAAAAATAACATCATTATTTCTCTTTTCACAGAATGCTCTTTGGGAGTGGATGTCCAAGCCGATGTTGTCTTATTGGTCGACGGCTCATACAGTATCGGATTACAAAACTTTGCCAAGGTCCGGGCCTTCCTCGAAGTCCTGGTCAACTCCTTCACCATTGGGCCCAACAATGTCCAACTCAGCTTGGTCCAATACAGTAGAGACCCCCACACTGAGTTTGCCTTGAACACCCATCATGACATCAACGCAGTGGTCAAGGCAGTCAGGACATTCCCTTACCGTGGAGGCTCCACCAACACTGGAAAGGCCATGGCATATGTTAAGGATAAGATCTTCCTCTCTGCTCGTGGCGCTCGCGATAATGTACCCAGAATCACGGTTCTCATCACTGATGGGAAGTCTTCGGACTCCTTTAAAGACTCTGCCACCAACCTGAGGAATACTGATGTGGAGATATTCGCCGTGGGCGTGAAAGATGCTGTGAGGTCGGAGCTGGAGGCCATCGCCAACACACCAGCGTCAACCCATGTTTACACCGTGGAGGACTTTGATGCCTTCCAACGAATCTCCAAGGAGCTCACCCAGTCCATCTGCCTGAGGATCGAGCAGGAGCTGCTCAACATCAAGAAGAAGAGTGAGTATAACTTTGAAAGAACTTGTTCATCATTTCTTTTTTTTGTTGCTATGCATCCAGTGTTTTTCCTGAACTGGGGAATTGGCCAGAAAGACCTGTGGCCTTTCTGATGATATATATAAACCACCTGGACTAGTCTGAGGTCAGGTTACATATATCTATTGTACAGCAAGTGTAGCAAGAAACATTTACTTTGTGAAGGGACTGCATCATATAAGACATTATACTCACTACCATATTATGAAGAATGTTGTTCAAATAGAATAAACTAACATTGGGAATGAATGAAACTCATGTTCACAAGATACTAATGATGATGCGTGATCCTAGTCTACAGCATTTCTTAATTATTCTTACTTTAGCTTTGCTTTTAATTGGCTGTTAAATACACACCAGCGAACCATTTATTGTTTTACAATGAGCAAACTGAGCATGTCTTCAAATCATTCAGAGGCCACTATTCTCTGAAAGACAGCAGTTTTGTGGATACTTTTCACCACCACCAGTAGCATGAGAACATGTTCTCTGCTGTATAAATGAATTTAATTTTAGTTTTTTGGCTTTGTTGCTTTAAATAGGCTTTACTGGTAAAGGATTGATACATGTAAGCAAAAAACCTTATTGCATTATTGCATGAAATGTTAATGATAATTTATTCTCTCTCCTCAGGTTTGATTGCACCCAGAAACCTCCAGTTTTCTGAGGTGACCTCCAGAAGCTTCCGTGCCACCTGGGAGATCGATGCCACCAACATCTTGTCCTACTTGGTACGTTTCCGCAAGGCAGAGGATTTGACCGGTGAATATGTCTCACTGGCAGTTCCAGTTGAAACCACAACTACTGTGCTGCCGCATCTCAGCCCTCTCACCACCTATGAGGTCAACGTGTTTGCCCAGTATGACAAAGGAGACAGCTTCCCCCTGACAGGGGAAGAAACTACTCTAGAAGGTAAGGGTAAATGGCAAAAATATATAGATAGTTGTTTTGTTTTGTTCAGCATGACTTCCTAATATACTAATGCTTCTATTCTACTCTTTTAATTACCAAAGTCAGTCAACTATACAGAAATGTATACAACATTTCATGAATACAATTAACATTGAACAATCAAAGCAATCAAGATATCACAACTAAACATCGACAGTGTATCTTCAAAAAGAAAGTTATCTGGCCGCCACTTGAGGTACATTTCTTTTTTCCAGAACGAGGAACTGTACGAAACCTACGGGTCTCCGGGGAAACCACGGACAGTTTCCGTGTGTCGTGGGATGCAGCACCAGGGACGGTGCTTCGTTATCGTCTGTTCTACCTTCCTGCTGCGGGAGGAGAGAGACTGGAGGCCCAGACCATTGGTCCTGAGACCACCATCGTTCTCCAGGAGCTGTTCCCAGTCACCACCTACCGAGTGATGGTGTCTGCAGAGTACTCCACCAGCCTGGGGGATGAGAAGCAAGTGGAGGGAACCACCAAGGAAGGTCAGTGAATGTTCAGTCTATACTCCGTATTGGAGTGCTGTGATACAGGAAACAGTTCAGAGACTGTACATTTTTGTTATTGGTTGTGTATCATTTAGAAAACATTTCTTAATTTAGACAACATAGAAGTATGTATTATAATTTCACCCATAATGAATAGTCTCACCCAAGGCTATTCTCTTTCTTCTCAGTACGCGGCTCTCCTAAGGATCTCCGTGTCTTCAACGAGACCGTGTCCACCATGAGAGTATCTTGGCGGGCCGCTCCTGGGAATGTGCTTCAGTACCGAATTGCCTTCAAACCGTCTGAAGGTGGAGAGAGGAAGGAGATATCCGTGAAGGGAGATACCACTGTCGCCATGCTCAAGAACCTCCAGCCTGCCACTGAATACGAGCTGTTTGTCAGCGCCCGCTATTCCTCAGGAGTCGGAGAACCCCTGCTGGGAACAGGAACCACGCTGGAAGGTAGGGGAGAAAGGCTTCTATGTCATGTCTGCTTTGAAGTTTGTGTCAAAGTTATAGTGTCTTTCATTGCTTATGTGTGAGAAACAGGGCCTAAAGCCATTTTGGGGCAGGCTAACTGCTGTGTTGAGAGCAGCATTGTGTTTAGTTTTCTGTTGGAAACCGGCCATATTAGCCACTTCTGGAAGGTTTAGGTGAACACACTCTTTTGAGATTTCATACATCAGAACATAATATGGTTGCTATGTCACGATCAAAGTTGTAGATTGTTGTGAGTATGTTATGGTTCATGCGTGACAGTTTCATATTTTGTAACATTGGCTTAGTAAGAAGTCTTTGGTTGGAAACCCCTGGAATGTGGATCTACGTATATGTAATGCCTCACACACACCAGCTCAGAGACAGACCACAGATTAGGTGAGCTAACCTACCTACCACCCATGAAGCAGAGAGAGATGGAAATGGGTGGGGAGACTCATAAACCTAGAAAATCTAATGGAACGGATGGAACTGGCCCACATGTCAGGCTTGCTCCTATGCTTCATACACTCCATCTCGCCTAGTCTGGGACACATGGTTTATTTGGGATTGTTTTATATGACATGTGGGGGAGTTTTGTAATGATTCACAGCCATTGGTTTGACGTTTGAAATATCGGAAATTGTTTAGCGTCAGTGACGCTACATAAGGAGAAGAAAGGGTTAGGTAACGTTCTCAAGCTTATCTGACTGGATTCCAACCAATAAGTTGAACATGAGGTTGAGATACAGGATTGTATGTTTTCAAGATGCCACATCAAATTAAATGCCTACCTCTCATATGTTCTTCATTACTTTCTTGGGGACAATGTTAGAGGTTGGACCCGATAATAGAACTCACATTTCCAGTGGAAAGTGGAACCCTATGGAGGACATCTGCTTCTGCATCTGCTCCAGGCGATCTGGTTTTGACCTCTCCCCAGAGGTCACACCCAGAGCAGGGCAGCAGAAGGTTTTGGTCAGGGTGCAAGTGCTTGTTGAAGGTATGGGGTGGGGCTCTGGCCCTGGGAGACCCAACAACAAGGCCTCATTCCACATGGACCCTGGCGTTGATGACTGTGCAATTACAAATGGGCCATTGGCTCCCACTGTTCTGCACTCTGTACTTCATGACAAAGCACTTTGTGTGGCTATCTACATTAGCGTAGCATGACGTCAAGCGAGCTAAACACTGTATTCATTGTTTTTAGTGAGAACAGCGGCTGGTGCCTCTAGCAGTTAGCGAATGTCTTTGTTCACTGGACTGTTTGGATGTGAACTGAGTCCATTTGAAGAAAAGCAGAAAAAGACAGTTAAACACGTTTATTCCCCACTTCACTAAGAGTTCCTAACATGGTCTGCCAACCAACTTTGTATACTCTTTCATTTGAAATTGAACTCCCCTATATCTATCAGAAAAGGGTCCTGAATGTGAACAGGAAAAAAAGACAATATGGTGAGAATATGTATTTAAACGGGGGGATTCTTTCCAACATGTGGAAGGTCTTACCTTGGAACTTCAAAAGACGGCAAGCTGGCTGCCTTCTTTAGAGAACTGGCTGTTCACCTTATTTAGGGAGGAGCAAGGAGAGAAAGAGAGAGCAGAGAAAAACATTACTTATTAAACAAGGACACTGGTCTGAGTATACCACAATTGCATGCTTTGGAAGCATTTGTGTTTAACTAACAGGTTGAAACGTACTGGGAATTCAAATCTACATCCTGCTGTACTCGCAGCCACTGCAGTCAGACTGTGGAACAATAACAAGTGGATTCTAATCAAAATCAATTTGTATATCTTTCTATTTTTTTAAAGTAATGCCATAGTGCTTCACAGAGTGCTTAAACTAACATCTGTAACCAACCTAAACATATATTCATTCATGTTTGGTTTGGGTTTTGCCTTCATGTCACCTTGGATGCTGGATCTGTAATCTGGGCTTCAGACTGGCAGGGCTGGGATAAGACAGGTTTAGTGGCCTTGCCAGGGTAAACGGTAGGTCCTTTAAGATAAAAGAGTAAAGTGGGCCACGCTTGGCATGCAGGTAAACCCTGTGTCTCCACTCTGTCTCAAGAGGTTTAGGAGAGTAGACTCTGGAACTGTCTAGCAAGGGAAGTGTAAACGGCAGTGCCAGTGCTGAAATGGCAATTGTAAGGAATTGTGGGATTGATATGGTCATTCTGGACCATCAGATGGAAAGAATTGTTCTGGAAATAGGCAGTAGATGTTTACCACTTCTTTTTGCTGAATTGCTTGGCACAGCAATGCACATTCAACGGAACTTAAATCTTATCTCTTCATAGTTTATGATGTATTTTAGGTGTTGGAAAGTTGGCCGTGTTTTCACTGATAGTTCATATCTATGTGTGAAATTCTGTGTTCATTCGACACCTGATGTGCCCTGTCTCGCCCTGTCTGGTGTTGGGTTGGGAAGTTATAGCCTGAACTCAATCTAAGTACACTGAAAATGGCGTCTGTCCTCCATGTGTTTCCTTTGTGTTGCTCTGTTCGAACTCTTTGACCAGGCCTTGATGCTCATAGTAATTATGAAATTGCCAATGACCATTGTCTGCAGAAGTCATTATAATGTGATTCCCTTATGCCTTGCACACAGTTAACAAAGTAAGTTTGTCAAACAGTCAGTTATCTGTGCCTATGCTAGCCGCCTTGGATGCAGAGGACTTGGCATGTGAAAGGAGCTCAACACACAATCCTTGACAGTCTGGAATGCAGAGTTCTCCAGTGACGCCTTGTTGAATTCATCACTCTGTATACCTGGAAAGGCTCTCTCTTTTACACATAACGACCCACAGCTTGAGGTTATAGTTTCATTGAGATGCAGGACTGTGTTACATATAGATGTAACTGGTTTATGCATTACGCCAAATTCTGGAACATGGATGTATAGGTTTAGCTCCATTGCAAAAGTTAGGGAATTCTATTAAATGTGTCAGATTCTAGCTCTAATAATTTAATTAGAGCTAGAATAATAATAAGATTTTATGACATTTAATTCTAGTTTTGGGGCATATTTAAGCTTTTTGAATAAAATAGATTAGTCTTCTATTACCATTTAAGACCATGTTATGCCTATGATTGTACCCCCATAGCTGTCTTGTCCTATTTTAGATCTAGACTAAAGATTGAGTGAGGAGGTGGTCTCTCCCCTGTGTTGTGTGAGGTCATCTGAACGGCTAGACAGAGGTTTGAGAAAGTGCATTTCAGGGAGTGTACTGGACCACTAAAGATCTACTGGCCGTTAATTTCATATGCGCTGTTTCCCACCCCCAATGGCCCCCTAGGAGTTGAAGAGAAAAAGAGACAAAACAGAGAGAGAGAGAGAGAGCTTGGTTTCTCATGGCAGAGGAATAAACAGGTAGGGACAGAGAAATAAAATAAAAAGAATGAAGGAGAGTAACATCTGCAGTTGTAGCTCACAAACTCCCACGAAGGAAGTTTCTTCTCTTTCAAATGGAAACTACAAGAAGGCTCTGAAAGGCACGGGGACTTGTGATTGTATTCACAGGGCTGTGCTTGGGGTCTTTGATTATGACTAGAATAAATCACCCTCTTCAAAAAAAACCTCAATTGTTCTCCTTTTTTCTTGCTCTGTATGCGACTAAGGCATGCACCAACTAGGTGAACGACCATACCTTTCAATGAAACTAAAAGAACAGCTGTTAATGTCTTTAAGACTCATGATTGATTTGGTTCCAAAATCTAATTCTTGCCCTCTGCGTACTCCACAGTTCTGGGGTCTCCCAAAAATTTGGTAACCAAGGATGTTACTGACACCAGCTTCGGTGTATACTGGACGGCAGCGCCAGGGAATGTACGCCGGTACCGGCTGAGGTGGAAGTCCTTGTTCACTGAAGAGGCAGGGGAGAAGACAGTGGCCGGGGACGTAACAGCCACAGTCCTGGAGGGTCTTACCCCAGAGACACGCTACCAGGTTTCCGTCTACGCAGGCTATGGCAGGGGAGAGGGAGAGCCTTTGGTGGGAGAGGAGACCACAGATGGTAAGTTACTTTAGTCCCTAATGCTTACACCATACTTTTACTCCTTGGCCCCTCTCTATCTTTCTCTGTATTGCAGCCGTTCTCTCTTTATCCGTCTCTCTCTCTGTATGCTCTCTCTGTATAACGTTGTCTCATTTACACTTTTTCTTCTGCTATCAACACATACCCTGTCTTTCTGCTCATTCTGCTTACTATATCATTCTTCCAGGTTACTTCCATCTTTCCCTCTCCAACCCCATCTCTTTCCACTTGAAAAGATGTGTTTCTTGGTTTTATAGTCGCTTTGTTACCTCACATGTCCTTACCTGGAAAACAAGGATGGCATATAAAAGACACCATGAACTCATTGAGGCCTTTATTTAACCACAGGAGGACCACCTCAGACTACAGCAACTAGAAAAAATTGGGCCACAATTTGTCTCTATCTGATTACATTACAGTTGATTGGACTCATACAGTAATCAAATAGAATTTGAGGGATTGCTTTAATCCACCCAAATACCCAAAAGCAAAGCTTTTTATATCTCTGTAAAGCCATAAATAGTACCCAGGCACATTAACAGGGAACATGAAATGACTTCAAGCCGATCGGTGACCCTGTGAGGAGTGACGCAGGTTTTGGAGTTGTGCAAGGAACAAGCGTTTTAAAGGCCTCAAACTCCAGCTCCACTTTTGGGCGTGATACGGAAAAAGTGATCTGTGGTGACAGTTACGGCTCATTCTCTGAGCTCTGAGATAAAGTCCCAGCTGCTGGCATTCACCTGGCCCTATCTGAAAGGCTAGCGCAATGCTTTTGTAATCAGTATGACGTGTGTGCTTGTGAGGGTGTGTCCAGGGGTTTCTGTATTGTATGGCCACAGCATAGGTTTTTGTAATCAGTATGATACAACACATCTGAACAAACGTGTGTGTAATGAACTGTATAAACATGACCTAATACACACCACACCTGTACCCGTTTACCAGAGGAGATGCAGGACTAAGATATAGACTTGTATTTCCCCTCTAAGCCCTCACATTTTCTCTCAGATCAAATGCTGCTGGGAAAAAATGATGCGTGTTCATAGAGTGTAGGCCTCTACTGTAGGTAATCTGCAGGTAGTCAGCCAATTAGTGAGACCAAAAGTGCAAATGGAAAAATGTGTCTGTGTCAATTTATTTGGCTTTTTTTGGTTATTGATTCTGGCAATCAAGACCGTTTGAGCCAAGAACTGCCTTGAGGAACACCTAAGGACTCTTTGCTTTCGTACCCATGGTGGTCACCACGCCCGGTGTTCTTTCTTGCGGCTGGCAGTTCCCCAAATCGGAGAAAACTGGGCCTCTCGGGCCGAGCCACACACTGCAAAGAACTTTGGACGCGCTAATTTTTTCCATCTATTAAAAAGCCCTCCTTCCTCTGTAGTTGAGCTGTCTGAATATTTTCCCCCCTGCTCGTTTAGTGGAGTTCTGACAATTTACACTTGTCCTTCCTGCGCACACCAGGCTGACGCTGTGGAAAAGAGAGGAATGTGGTGCGAGGTTCAGAATCAACCAAAAGTGTCACACGTTGGGTATCGACATCTCCATGACATACCTGATTGTTTAGTTGAGTCTGTTCAGTGTATTGGTTATGATAGAAAACCTGACTGATGTTTTCAACCTCTTTGGTAGCTGAGTGTGTCTGTGTTGACATTGGATGAGCACAATTAGGTGCATAATGGCCAGCAAATTCAGCTCCAATTTAAACTGAACTCCACCCAAAACTAACCCAGTACCTATCCATCAAGCTCGAGAACTTCCAAAACATTGACACGTTTCTTCCTTTTTCTCATTTCTCTCCCCAGTCTCAGCCTCCGCCAGAGTCCTGACGGTGTCCGACGAGACGGATAGGAGTATGAAGGTTGCGTGGCAGGCGGCGCCCGGAAATGTGGTCAACTATCGGGTGACCTACAAGCCCCATGGGGCTGGACGCCAGCTGGCCACCAAGGTGCCCGGTGACACCACCGTCACCGTGCTGAGGCGGCTGCAGCCTCTCACCACCTATGACATCACTGTGCTGCCCGTTTACCGGAAGGGAGAAGGAAAAGCAAGGCAAGGAGTAGGAACCACACGTACGTTGGTCTATACTTAACCACAACTGATCCATGCTCGACAGGACACTGTGTGGGCTGGTTCGTCAGTTAGTGTCTGGGTAAAGAAGTCATTTCTGGGGAGTAATCAAAATTACTAAACTTGATACTAAACAAATAATAGCTATTTACTGGACCTATTTACCTATTTTGCTATATGAAGGTTTGCCACTTTATGCTACTCTATTTATATGGGATTTTCCATTTCCTCCCTCTCCAGTGTCACCTTACAAAGCCCCTAGGAACTTGCAGACCTCTGAGCCGACCAAAACCAGTTTCAGGGTGACATGGGACCATGCTCCTGGTGATGTGAAGGGCTACAAGGTCACCTTCCACCCCCTAGGCGATGACATAGACCTAGGAGAGCTTCAGGTTGGACCTTACGATAACACTGTGGTGCTTGAAGAATTAAGGTAAGAACTACCCTGGTTCTTTCCATAGTAGGACCAACTCTATTATTATGTCTTGTCTGTTAGTATGGTACTGATCTGAGCAAAATTAGCTTCCGTTTGTGGACAGTAAAGAAGCATTTCTATCTGTATGTGTCTGTCTGTCTAATCGATTGAATCTTTCTAAAATATTTGCAAGGCAATTCTTATTTGTTTGTTTTTTATCTCTAGAACATGAAATGTATTTGATTATAAGCAGTCTTTCACATATAAATGAATGTTTTTTTGCCAAAATTACACATGGTGTACTTCTCAGGGCTGGGACAAAGTACACAGTGAGTGTATTTGGAGTGTTCGATGGAGGAGAGAGTATGCCATTGGCTGGAGAGGAGAAGACTACCCTCTCCGATGGCCCTGAACCACCACCTTATGAGGCCACAGGTAATGCCTTCTCTCAAGCCCCGCCCACCTACAACAACACCACCACGAGCAAGACTGGCATCTGTTGTTACACGGGAAAAGCAACGCCACGTCTATGGGAATAGCAGTGTATTGGATCACAAATGAGCTACAATTTAGGTTGACAGAATCTTACGCAGATTGTCGCCTTAAGAGCCTTCAGAACTAATGACCAATAGAACTGTAACTTATTGTCATAACCCTTCTCATCACACTTAAAGCCTTATATGTGTTGCGTCTTGGGCAGCACTAGTCAAGTAAGAGGAGCTATATCAGACTGTTGAGTTTAATTGAGGAAAATACGTCCTAATCCTTAGGCTCATAAAAACAGATGAGTTGCCCTAAATGCCTTTCCTCAAAGCCAATTGTCTCACGAAATAACAGATGTAACGACTATCCCATCTGTCGACTTTCTCTTTCCCTCGCTTCTTTCACTCTGTCGCTTTGGCCTACCTCTTTTTTGGGTCCAGCAGCGAGAGCAGAACTGACCCAAACCAAGAAGAAGAAGTATGATCTGTTTGCAATTATGACTGTTTTACAGCCTTGTGAGTTGGGACAGTGCTGGGTATTACATGTGAAGAGAGGAAGAAGCCTTTGATGGAAGGCACTCGAAAAGACGCCAGGCCCTTCTAAGAGACAGATACACAGGACAACAAAGAGCAAGCTCTTTAGATTTCACACTAATACTATGCTTGATTGAGCTGTTGGGGAGCCAAGGAAACCAAAAGAATGATAATTAGAATCGCCCCATTCCACCCAAAATGAACTCAAGCAGAAGTGTTTGAAGAAATGTCAAATAATTTTTACTGCAGTTGGTGAAAAGGCTTGAGTGCATCTCTCTGTGAGCCATGCTTCTCCAACAGTACCCAGTTCCATCTACACCCTGATCTACACCCCTCGAAGGTGTGTAAGGAAAGGCAGAAGGAAAGGGCATACTACCACTTTGATAATAATAATAATAATAATAATCTTTCCGTCCTCTTTGTATGATATTTCACACTTATAATACTCTTATTTGTCTCACTTATCTACATTTAACTAAATACTTCCTGTAAATAAAAGGTAGCTCTCCGCTGAATGACAGATGGCTGCAATAGCTGTAAATTTCAGCTGTAAAATAAAACCTGAATTGACTGCACCGTCAACACCATTTTATTTATTTGTTGGAATGTGCATTGCAGCTGAGGACAAACATCTGGCATGGTGGATAAATCTTTTCCACCATCCCATTCTCCAACAATAGGCCTCCAATATTCCTTATTACTGCAGTGCAACTGGAACAGAGTGGACAGGAGAATGGAGGGATGCTAGCAGTCACGTCTCAGACTTAAATTGTCTTACTTCAACTCAACATCTGCATGTGTGTGTGTGTGTGTGTGTATGTGGGTGGGGGGGTGAGAAGGGGCTTAAAAAGTCTGTAAATCAAACATCATGTAACCTGTTTCCAATTGCAGAGAGTGGCGGCAGGTTGCGCAAGGGGTCTGCAGCCTGCCATTGCAGCAGCATAGCCCGCATAGCCCAACGCCCTAGCGGCTGAGGCCGACAGGGCTCATGCTTTCATCAAGCAGGTGTCACAGGAAGCGCGAGAGAGCCCGGAGCATCTGTGGAATGCACCGTTCCTCTCACGCAGGGGAACACTCGTATATCAGGTGTCAGAAGGGCCGTCATCTGTTGTCGAACTTCTGCGATGAGACCATGAGTGGCTCGTGAATAACGGGAACCAGTGAAGAGCGAGATAGATACAGTCCGCGCACAGAGGAATACACGATGACGAGCATGATCACACCAGAAAATGAAATGTTCAAAGATGTGTTTGCTGTGTTTGCTTGCTTGTAAAATGTTTGGGAAATGCATTGTTTTTGAAAGAAAGTTGTTTGAGGGAATATCACTGAGGGCATGGATTTTGATGTTGTATCTTTACCTTTCTTTATCTTTCTCCATCACTCACCTGAATTCCCTTCTTCCCAACACCTGTAAATGACTTTCATGACACATCTTACTGCAACTTCAACAACAGAATAGGCTGCTCTATATTTGAGCTGTGGTCAGAACCTAACCTGCTAATCTTTGACCCTTAGATGTGGCGTGTAAAACAAAAGCACAGGCCGACATTGTCCTCTTGGTGGACGGCTCCTGGAGTATCGGACGGCTGAACTTCAAAACTATTCGTGCCTTCATTTCCCGTATGGTCGGAGTCTTTGACATCGGCCCGGAGAGGGTCCAGATCGGTGGGTTTCCGCCATAGATACAGTCCTGTCAGTCCTTCCAGTAGTCATACATACGTGTTCAGATACTGCAGCTTTGTGGATACTTGGTATTTCTTCAGACTTCTAGTGAATATCTGAGTGTCTCAAGGAAATTGATTGGGTCATACTGTGTCATGTCAAATGTTCAGAATTGGGAAATATGTGTTTTTTTTGTCTAGGTCTGGCCCAGTACAGTGGGGACCCCAGGACAGAGTGGCACCTGAACACCCACAGAACCAGGGACTCTTTGTTGGAGGCTGTGGCTAACCTTCCATACAAGGGCGGCAACACTCTGACAGGTATTATTATTCCCATAAACAACTCAATTGTACACAGCACTTTAAAGCGAGGATAATGCTTTTGCAATCGGAAGTATCCATTTAATATCAACATTTTATCATCTTGATAAATAAATCAAACACATTTTTTATTTTTTTTGCAGGTCTGGCTCTCAATTACCTGCTCCAGAACAATTTCAAAGAGAATGTGGGGATGCGCCCCAAAGCCCGCAAGATCGGCGTGCTTGTGACAGACGGAAAGTCCCAGGACGACATCATCGCCAACTCTCAAAGCCTGCGTGACCAGGGCATTGAGCTCTACGCAATCGGTACTTTTAAAACTCTATTTCCTTCTCTTGCCATTCCTCCTGTCTAAAAAGTCAACCTGGATCCTAGTCTCTTAATAGCAAATTGCCTTTGATATTTCTCAGCTGGTGTTATTAGTTATTACTCCCAAGAAATATGGTTTATGACTTACATGCCTAATATTAGTCTGACTTGGTCTCACAAAACATATTTCGGACTGTCACAATGTCCATTCCCGTTATGAGTACCTGCTCTCTTTGCTTGACGCATACAGGTGTCAAGAACGCAGATGAGAACGAGCTGAGGTCTATCGCTTCTGACCCAGAAGAGATCCACATGTACAACGTGGCTGACTTCTCCTTCCTGCTGGATATAGTGGATGACCTGACCAACAACCTGTGTAACAGCGTGAAGGGACCAGGTACTGGACCTCCCTGTGGTCACTGCACATACGTTCCATTACATTTTCATTTTATTCATTTACAGACGTTTGAAGATCAGAATTGCATAGTTCTAACAGTATTGCTGTGGTCAGAGTTAAGGAATGGTCTGTACTAGTCACATTGCAAAGTGCAAAGTACTTAGCTACCAGGCATGGTGAACAGTACTTTATAAGACTACGAAAAGACACACACATACACTATTGAGAGTCAAACAGGGAACTAGTGGAGAAGGTACCAAAATAAAATAACAGACACTTTGAAATGGATACATTATATTACTTTAAAGATCACTATGTACATAATGTAATATACTAACTGTGTTGCTCTCCCTATTGACCCAAGAGAGTACATACAGGCTATTGCAACAGTAATCCAAGTATCCTGAGGGAGCTGGGCTGATGTGAGGCCATGGTTATGTAAACAGGGTTTCCCTGCAGGGGCTCCAGACACCCTCAGAGGAGTAACCTCACAGGGCTGCCTTAACAGGGGAAGCAACACAAGACACTGTATGGGAGCCAACCCATAACAAATTGTATCCCGTCCCTTTTATTCCTAATGTTGCCTCATTCCTCCCTGAAATGAGAAACAGTCTGCCTCTTAATCAAATTAAAGAGCTGGAACTGGAGAGTGTGTTCAGGGACCTTTCTTGGAGAAGGCTTGCTCGGCCATAATAATACTGAGACAAGAAGTGCAGAGCAGTATTTAGGATTGTATTTTTTTATCTCACAAAATTAAATTAACAGCGGGTTGAAGTGTCGATGATTTGCTACTTGTCTACCTTGTCTAGTTTCCTTTTGGTTAGAGACCGCTGTCAAAGTGTTTGCGATGGAATGGTACAGTAGCTATGGAACTTACCTGTAGATATGAGAACCATCCTTTATAGAAGGAAGGATGGGAGCCAGGACAAAATGAAGTGTGAACGGAAGGAAGGACGGCATTAAATAAGGAAAGACAAAAGCAATTAAGAAGGGTAAATCCAGGACAGTCAGGATGTGAAGTGTATAATCAGGAACAGAGGCTGTAACTGTCTCGCCCTGTCTCTACCTGTACAGGAGGTGGCCCAGAGGCACCCACTGACCTGGTGACATCAGAGGTCACCCACTACTCATTCCGCGCCACCTGGACGGCCCCTGACGGCCCTGCGGAGAAGTACCGCGTGGAGTACATGACCCTGTCTGGACGCCCTCAACAGGTACACACGTACACTAACACGCTCTCATACAGTTACGCACATGCACACACACAAACACATGCAGTCAAGAAACATGAATATTTGGTGGCTGTTTGATTTGGAGATGAACAGCAGGCTTGATAGTTAGAGACTGTAAACCACTGTAATCAGTGAGGTGCTTTTGGGTATTGGGATAACAGTCTGTTAGTCCACGCAAATCCAGACATGTGATCCATCGGCTTTGCCTTGCATTAGCCACATGGATGTTTGTCTTGGCAGATGTGTGGTTGTTTTATCACAGCGGAGACTGACAGAAGCCCTGACTTAGATAGGCCTTTAATACATAAGGGACCAAATGTGCTTTTGTTCTATATAACAATTTGATGTCAAACAAAAACATCTTAGGTCCAAATCACTGGTGTGTATAGTACTTTCAATTGAAAGTTCACTTTCAGTAGGTAAATGTGACATTTGTTCTCATGGTTTGTACTGAGTCAGTGTTTTGTGAGGTTTAATTTTTGTTTGTGTATCAAAATAGAGCCACACGCTGGGCTGAAACCAGCACAGTTGTTGTGGCCTGAATTACGATGCAATAGAAACCAGTTATATCATCATGAAAAGTTAGTGTTAGTAATTAATTCCACAGTTATATAAACAAGCCTATAACAGCTTTGTTCGTGTGGCAACTTTGAATAAATACAAGAATTGCCCACATTTAGAAGCACGTACAAGGGCAACATCCCTGTAATCTTTTCTCTCTCACACAGACACACATACACACACATCACACAAACACACACACAAATCATATGACATTTCTTATCCATGTCCCTATTTCTGTTGTAGGTCATGGTGGACGGGACTGTGACCACGGTGGTTCTGCAGAACCTCAACCCTCTGACAGAATACCTGGTCAGTGTCTACTCCGTGATTGGAGAGGACAGCAGCGAACCACTGAAGGGAAGCGAGACCACCTGTGAGTCCCCGCCCACTTGACCTGTTAATTACATTCAGATTGCAAAATGCACCTTTCTTCCTTATCCCCTAACCTTCAATGACAGAAGGATAAACTACTCTGTTTTGGGGCGATCGTTTTTCACTGTGCACAATGCCCCTCACAATGTTTAGTGTTTTGAGGGATTTACATTTCCCTTAACGGTTGTTCTTCACTGCCCTCCCTTGAATAGCATCATAAAATCTCACATAAAACATTTCTCACTGTTTGTTTCTCTTTATTCTCTTATTCAAGTTTATTTGTGTATGTTCGTGTTTAAATGTGTTTGCCTTCAAGTGTGTGCGTGGGTCTGCGTGCGCAGGTGTGTAACAGCTTTCTGTTTTTTTCTCTAACCCTCCTCCTTCCAGTGCCTCTCAGTGCGGTGAGGAAGATGACCATCTACGAGGAACGCTCCACCACCATGAGGGTGCAGTGGGAAGCGGCGGTGGGGGCCACTGGCTACATGCTGCTCTACAGCGCCATCAACGCCACTGAGGCCTCTGTGGAAAAGGAGGTGAGGCCCCTCCTGAGCACGCTCAGAGAGAGAAATGCCGGGCTAGCCAGCTGGGGTGTTGATGAGTTCAAATATACACATGCACAAAAGCATAAACATTGGAGACCCCCACCCCACACTCACACAAAGCCAATATTCAAATAGCGAGCCCCTGCCAATTATTCTTGACAACATGCAGATGTCACATAGCTAGTCACAAAGAAAGCAGTGTTTGTGTCTCACTTTACGGATACAGAAACACTTTTGGGCACAGAGAGGTGTGAAAAACATGATCTCAGCCTACCATGGGAGCGTCATCATTTTCTTTAGCGTGGGGTGAAAAGTGGGTTCAGATTCGTTCTGGCAACACACAAGTACAACAAAAAGCTCTAACGCCTTTACACAAGCTTTGAGTCTTCAAAACCGGACGGAAACTTTTGAAAAACTTGAGAAACGAAATCCCATCCCCCCCTTGAGTATCGTGTTTTTGGTTTGCCCCGCCAGATAAGAGTGGGAGGAGAGGTGACTGACCTGCAGCTGGTGCAGCTGATCCCCAACACGGCATACACGCTGTCAATCTTCGCCCTACACGGAGAGTCCGCCAGCGACCCCCTCACCGAACAGGGAGTCACACGTACGTCCCCATGCTTTTCCTTATGGAACGGATGAAAAAAAGCAGATGTGTTGTTCAATTGTTCTGTTATGGAGCAATGGAGTCACTCAAAACTGTCTTTCACAGATAGGTGGAAGTCATTGTCTACACTGTCTGGTTTTAGATTGATTTGTATGGGTTCACCCCCAGGGGGTGCTTTACCTGTCCCTGTTGTGTGTCCCTCCCAGTGCCCCTCCCCCCTGCCGGAGAGCTGAAGGTCAGAGAGGTCACCCACAGCACCATGAGGCTTATCTGGGACGCCGCGCCCGCGCCTGTCCGCAAATACCTCATCACCTACAAGCCTGATGAAGGGGAGGCTAAGGAGGTAAGCTGGGGTTCCCGTCCACATGACTATTGTCTTTTCTACTTGGGGCTGTATGTGTGCAAAAGGGCTGCCGGTGCTTACAGGCACCAGGATCCCTGTTCAGGAACAACCTTTTGATCCAGATTCCACAGTTAAGTGACACAAACAGGTTTAAACAAGAGGAAACAGATTCTGCCCATTCTAACGGTGACCGAAGTACAGCTCCAACCATGATTCATTTAGCTAGATCTACACCAACTTCTGTGCTAAGCTGAGCCTAGTCTGTTTATCCCATTGTGTGTAATACAGATCTGGAATGGATTGATATTGATACTTTTTACAATGGTAGCTTAGACAGCGTAATGGAAGCCCCAGCTGGTGACAGGGACAGGGGCTACCAAGCATGTGAGAGGGAACCCTGGGGCTCCACCTTTGGACAGAGAACCTGGAAGATGGATCATACCACTATCAGAGGATGGGCCGAGCAGATATCACCTGGGAAGGGCTTGTTAGTTGAGCAGGGGATTGCTAGGACTAGTCATTTGAGTGACAGGTGCAAAATGTGTCCTCCCAACTTGCCTGGTGGTGTAAAACATATAGTTTACAGCCCTGTGGCCTTCTGGGAGTTCCCCCACTGTGGCAGGTTTTGGCGAGTGCCGTCGGCCACATCCGGAGAAATAATTCATGTTGCGGTCCGCCTCGTCCTCTGTGGGATTGAGGAAATACAAGTATGGGTCCTCAGGCAGAGAGGCAGGATTCTGTGTGTGCTTGTTTCTTTGTGTGTGTGTGTGTGGGTGGAAAGTGGGGTCATTCTCTGCCCAGAAAATGGCAGTGTCTTGGTTTACCTGATTGACTGCACAACACTGGAGTAGCAGCTTTACCAAAAGCTGTAACACGGAAAACAGGAAGAGCACCTTTTAGATCCAGGAAAATCTTTAGCAGTGGGATTTCAAGTCCAGACGCTATCACAAATTAATATCCACCAGATGGACTGCACGAAATACAAAAACAAATTACAGAAATACACAAACAGATATTTTAATACAAACATTTTGATTGACCTCTTGAACCAAATCAGTGTCTGATTCCAGTCTGGCATTTTCATTATTGTAAGTACTTATGTTTGCATTCTTGTTTATTTTTACTTATTTGTTTATTTACACTCACCTCGTTAAACTTTCCGGGTTTTCGACATGACCCTGGTTAAGAACGCTGTGTCATCAGATATCCACATCTTCCTTCAGTTTACGTTTCAGATTCTTTGGAACTTGAGTCACTGAGAGCAGATTACTCTGCCCGTAGCTTTCATCCATTATAGTTCATCTGAATGTCTCTCAGAAACTCATTTGCGGTATTCATACAACTGTATGTTGTATTCCTGTTTTTCGGAAATCATCAGCTGGAGGTGGCCGGAGACCTGACCACCAGGGTTCTGGACAACCTGATCTCCCAGACAGAGTATGGTCTTGCTGTCACGCCCATCTACGATGAGGGACCTGGCAACCCCATGCTGGGGGACGCCATCACGGGTAAGAGAAGCTAGCAGATGCTAACATCCATGGTAGAACCTTCCACTTGATAATATTTATAGGGCATGCACTTCTGATGTACTAGGCCACTGGCAACACACTCCAACATTTAAGCTAAATACTTGAATGTCCCAAAAATGTGTGAGGGGCAGACTTGAACCAAAACTAGCTAAGTTTTTGCTTGAACCTTGATCAAAAAAGACCCCCCACACCCTGCTTTCACCTCTCCCAGGTCTTTCTCTCCCCAAACACTGAATGGCAATACATTTACATTTAGTCATTTAGCAGACACTCTTATCCAGAGCGACTTACAGTAAGTACAGGGGACATTCCCCCGAGGCAAGTAGGGTGACGTGCCTTGCCCAAGGACACAACGTCTTTTGGCACAGCCAGGAATCAAACCAGCAACCTTCTGATTACTAGCCCGATTCCCTGACCGCTCAGCCACCTGACACACTTGAATAAATGCTTATTTTCTACTGTCTCCACAAGTGACGATTATCCTCATCTCCTCTTCCTTCTCCCCCCTCATCCCACGTCCCCACATCTGTCCCCAGATGTTGTACCTGCTCCTAAGGACCTGCGGTTCTCTGAAGTTACCCAGACCAGCTTCAGGGCCCACTGGGAACACGGAGCTCCCGACGTAGCGCTCTACCGCATCGGCTGGACCAAGAAGGGAGACACCAACTTCCAATACGTAAGAGAGAGAGCCAGTGTCAGGGGCTGACAGGGCTGGAGTATGAACCGTGAGTGTGTGAGGGTGCTGACTGGGCTGGAGTATGAACCGTGAGTGAGTCACGGGGCTGAGAGGAGAGAAGAGGGACCATTGGCATTGTGTTGACTTCTGAATTGATGACAGCTCATCTTAGTAGTCACACATTCAGCGTTGGAGAAATCAAGAGATTTTAAGGGATTTGAAGAGGACATGTAGCACTCTAACCTGGGGTTCCCCTCCGTCAGGCCATCCTGAGCAGTGAAGAGATCTCCCATGTTTTGGAGGGCCTCGACCCAGACACTATGTACGATGTTTCTGTCACTGCCATCTACCCTGACGAATCAGAAAGCGAGGACCTGCTGGGGAGCCAGAAAACACGTAAGATACTTCAATGTTCCTATTTACAGAGGACGACTGTGTACAAGAAATCTTGCTGTTCATAAAAAATTGCTCTATTTTTTTATGAACTTAACTGCCTATTTTTTCCATCACTTTGAGTAAATGGTTTTTCCTTTTCTCTTTCCTTTCCTGTAGTGTCTAAGATCATCACTCCTGGTGGGTATTTGTGTTGAAATCAAAGAAACCGATTGTGTTAAGTGACCTGCACATAAAAGAGCTTTGTAGATTTCTGCATGTCTTAGCATGTGATTTAAAGGGCTTGTGGTCGTTATTGTGTTTGTCCCCAGCACCCACCGGTGCTCCCACCAACCTCCTGGTGTTCAACGAGACCACCACAACACTCAACGTGAGATGGGACCATGCACCTGGGCGCGTCCAGCAGTACAAGATAACCTACGTCCCTACCGCCGGTGGCAGAACCCAGACGGTACGACGGAAACGCACACACAGTTCATCCCAACACACCTGTAAAGCTAAGAATCAAGGAAACTCCCTTTAACAAGCTGTTAGATGATCTAAGTGTTAAGAACACTTAGTGGATTTAAGTTTTGTTTTCCTTTTCTCTTTCATCGTACACTAGCTTTCCCTAGTTTATGAGATGAGTATAAGTACTTGTTTAAATGAGACCTCCAACTTCCCCCCCTTGTAAAAAGTTTAGATGACATTGTTTAATAGCTGATGATACATTTTAGCAGAACTGTGGGGTTGAAGAATATTGTCCAGAGTGTGTTTGTGTGTCTGGAGGAGTCGGCTGCAGATGGAATGTAGAACTCCAGTGAACTGGTGTGTTTATGTAATGAGACTTGGGTATCTTGGGGGTCGTATAGTGTAGACAGTGTTTACAGGGTTACACAGAACTGTCTGGCCTGCCTTCTGCTGCTATATCAAGAAAGCTAGATGTTTTTCATAAGGCCCAGATGTTTAGGCATTTAACATCTAGCTTTTCTATCATGTGGCGTACATAAGAGGGCTAGTGAAAGGAATCTGTTTCATTTTTTTCCCTCATCATATCTGGGTCAGGGTAATGTCAAATTGCACTGCCATATTCAACTCACGGTTATCTCACAGAATGTGTTAATGTGTGGTATTTGTCAAGTTTAGAATTTCCATTTCATCAAAAGTTTGAAAGGAAACCAACTTTGGAAGGAAAAAAGTCTTGATAATTTCACACAAAATCATTGAGACAATGTTGGAAAATTGTTAGCTAATGAGAACGTGTCTGCCAAGTCCTTCATGGCCTTGAACAAGAGGAGGGATTGCATCCAGCCTTATTTAGTTCAGCACTGTGTATGAAACAAGATACACAAGCTGTTGCACTTGTTTGCAAGGAAACTTGTTCTGGTGCCTGTGTTCATGTTCTGGTCCTGAACATATCCCTATCATGCAAACAAATACAAACATTTTGTGGATATAATGTACACATTTTATACATATGCTGAAAAACATTAAAATTAAGAAAATTGATTACATGGGCCTTACATTTGAAAATTAATTGCCTTTGAGTGAGAAAAGACAAAACATATCCACACTTACACAACAGGAAGCCAGGTTGGGTTCACTTTACTGTTTGGCCGACGATAGTCATGCTTCTCTCCTGAAAACAGACTCTAATTGGAGGGAAGAAGAACGCTGTCTTACTGCCCAAGCTGATCCCAGACACGCCCTACACCATCACCGTGGCAGCCATCTATGCCAGTGGGGAGAGCATGGACATCTCAGGCACCGGCAAGACCAGTGAGTCTTCCTCTCTCCCTCTCTCAGAGTTTTTCTTTTTGAGTCAGTAATGGTTTGGTTTTGCGAAAGGTACTATATTTAACAATGTTATAATGATTGGTGTCACTGTCTTGAAAACAAAACAAAACGTTTGAATCTGGGGACTGTGAACATAAGACAGTGAGACAAAGCAAAAAACAAAGCCATCTTTTGATGCGATGATTTGAATCAGGTGAATTTGATGCCAGTCCAGTTTGGTTGGACTCAAACATCCTCCATCTTGTGTTCTCCAGAGCCTCTGGGTGGAGTCAGGAACCTCCAGGTCACTGATCCCACCACCAGCACTCTCAACGTCCAATGGGAGCCCGCTGAGGGCGTTGTGCGCAAGTACAAGATCTACTACATCCCTGCTGCTGGGGGATTGGAGGAGATGGTACGCTGCATTTCATCTGGTTTAGCCAATTATCAAATTCAATTTCATTTGTATAGCCCTTTGTACAAAAAAAAGATTATTTACATCACCTATACCCAACCTATCCCTCAAAATGGACAAGGAAACAACTCCCCCAAAACTCCTTGGAAAAGCAGAGCCCTGACTTGGTGTCTGGTGGTGTGTGTAGGTGGAGGTCTCTGGCAGCACCACGGCCACCGTCCTGAAGAGGCTGCAGTCTGGGACTCTGTACACAGTGAGCGTGGCCCCGCTGTATGCTGCCGGAGAGGGCAGTCGAATGTCGGAGGACGGCAAGACATGTAAGTCCATGGACACAGTTAGGCTCTATGTGGCAGAGGGATTCTGAGGTAATCTGCAGCTGGCACACTGTAAAAGACAGTATTTAAACTATACATAAACAGTAGCTGGCTCTTTCAAATAAATACAAGATTTGAATCTCGTCAATGACAGATTGGGGCTTCTTGGTTTCTTATAAATGTTAACCGTTTTTTTGTTTGTTAATGAGCTGGGAATATTCTCTTGGTCATTATGCGAGCGCCTGCATCTGTTCATATCACTACAGAGAAGCCCCCTGGGCCTCGTTTGTTAGCCTACACTGCAGCTTACCCAAAGCGGCTGCATCCCATCCAAGTCATATCTCAGTCTCACATGTTGATTTGCCTCATAAAACAAGTCGACCTTTTCAATATCTGGAAACAAAACCACAATGATTTACAGTAACTCCCCTTGCTTCTCATTTACAACTACAATGCACTGTGCATATCAACTTCTCTTTTTCCAACGGTATAAAGCCCCTTAGTCTTTGTATTTAGTTAAGTCATCTTTGGCTGAAATTCAGCAATTTAAAAGAACGCGTTTCCATTCCGCCCTCGCACCCCAGATCAAACCAGTACGCAACCTTTCTCCAACATGAGTCAGTTTTTTCATGGGTGTGATACAGTAGCATAGGAAGGAATTCCTTTTGGCAATAAGTTTTACCGTAACAAGGTCTGTTTATAGCACTCTGTGACGGTTAAGGGAGAGGGTGGGAGAGGGAGTATGAGAAATCTGCTGCTGCAAGGAACAGATAGAAAGAAAGGGGAAAAAAATGGATAGGAAACCATCATTTATTTATTTTATGACTTTCAACCACTGGATGAGGTCACTTTGCTAATCCGGTAATCCCTATTGTATCTCCATTAGTTATGGCCTGTTTTCTCCCATGAGTGGCATTGATTTTTCGTAAATGTTACAAATCAAAATGGTGATCTATAAATCTCTTACATTCTTGGTTTAGCAGTAATAGCTCTGAGGACTGGTTTCAGACAGATTTATATGACTTTCAATCCTGGAATTTAATATGTCATTCGACCAATAGGGTTAATCTTATTAAACTGCAACATTTCCATTTTGACCTTGACTTGTTTCATTCAATTTATGAGTATACTGTTTTTGGATGCTCTAAATTAGCCTATAAACTTCCATAGGCAGCACATTGATACAATATTTGCATGTTAATGTCAAGTACTTGTCTTTTGCACCAGTTCAGAGTTCTACAAAAACGCCAAACATGTACTTAAATTCTTTTCTGCAATTTTCTCCAAGGGTTATTTAGATGTGTCTCGTCTTATGGAAAGCTTTCAGCATTCTGCCTTCTAGGTATAGGTCTTTAAGTATATCTTGTGTGGAGTCAGTGTTAAAGGCCAAAGGCCTGGACTACTCATATGTCAACTCATAGAATATAAATCAACCAGCACTGTCGGTGATGTGTTGTGTAAATTACAACAGCGGCAGGTAGAATGCTCCCCAGTGTGTTATTTAGACAAGAATACATCTTTCGCAGCACTCTATAAATTGTGTTTTTTTTTTTAATTGGGTTTTGTCTTATTTACAATTGATTCTACTTCTGCTTGCTGTTTGTCGGTTTTATCTCTCCATCTATATCCATCTCACCCTTTATTTGTTTGTTCTTTGCCTCTCTCTCTCTCTCTCTCTCTCTCTCTCTCTCTCTCTCTCTCTCTCTGTCTGTTTGTCTGTCTGTCTGTCTGCCTGTCTGTCTGTCTGTCTGCCTGTCTGTCTCTATTCACAGTGGAGCGTAGTGCTGTCAAGAACATCCAGGTGTTCAACCCCAGCACCAACACCCTGAATGTGCGCTGGGAGGCGGCGTCAGGCCCAGTCCTGCAGTACCGGGTAGCCTACGCCCCCCTGACCAGCACCAGACCCCAGGAGTCGGTGAGACACGCAGACTCAAATACACACACACAAACCACCCTTAGATAAACCTTAGGTGACACACACCCAACCTCAAATGAACCACTCCTAATGTCAAAGTGCATGTCAAGGTTCAAAGGTTAGGAGAGGTGGTGCATGTGGGTGGCCTCCCGAGCAACAGTTCACTAACCTTAAAGGATTTCAGAAGAACTTTCGGGGACAACCCCACACTTGACTTTTAGAGTGGAAACGTTGAGGAACGTTCAGCTTGATCTCCACATTAACGGTCTCCCTAGGCAGTTTTGGTTTGAAATGACTCTTTTCACAACTTATTTTTAATTTCTACTGTAGGTGGATTAAAATGGAAATCCCTTCATTTGACCCCTTCTCTATATATATATTGGTCCAATGTGGCCACTTCTCTTCCGTGAAAGGGTGTAGTACAAATCTCCTTATCCCCACAAACAACTTGTAAAGCATTGCTCAATGTCACACAAATATTCCACATCTGCCAGGAACATTGACAAAACAAGACCCCTTCCTTTGTGAAACTACAGACACTGCTAGTACTTTGAAGAGTGATGCAGTGTTGTTTTATTGATAGAAAGAGAAGTATTATTTTATATTCTCCTTCCTGCTCTTGGTTTTATTTCTTTTGGGAATAGTAGCATGTCAGACTTCGAGCCAACTCATCACGTCAGGAGCAATATGGCCAGTGTCACACAGCGCCATCAAATTTAACATGAGGGAATTTGGGTCATATATTACAGGCTTTAGTGGACAGCTTGTAATAATTGTTTTTGTCCAGGAAAGCAATGCTGCTTACACTGAAACTTAACTTCCCTGGCAAAGATATCTCAACTATTAAATAAAGTTGCTGTCAACAATGTGAAGAGAAAACCCATAAGAAGGTAACAGTGCTTTAAGGTGGTGGAGGTAAAGCACGGGAGGGGTGTGTATGGATATTTGGCACACGGACGCAGCAGGTAGAGGAGGAAGGCATTTTTTTTTGGTCACACAGATATCTGAACGTTTCCTCCTCGTCTCTCTCTCGCTCTCGCTCTCTCTCTCTCTCTCTCTCTCTCTCTCTCTCTCCCTTCCCTCCCCCTCCCTCTTTCTGTCTGTCCCTCTCCTCCCCCTCTCTCTCCCTCTTTCTCTCTCGGTCTCTTTTCTCTCATGCACACACTCAAACACAGCAGGTGGCCTCCTATGAAGATGAATGTGAGGCTGGAAGAGGCGGGTTGCTGTAAGCACCTGTCATCACATTAGCCAGTGTTATTATACACTCTCTCCAGAGGGGCCCCTACAGATCAAAGAAAACTGGTCTTTCTCTCAGTGCTGACAACTCAAATCATTTCTGAGTAAGGCAGAGTTGTTAGAGGTGTTCGATACAAACAGCTGTGTGTGTGCGCGTGCCTGTACCTTTGTTTGTGATGACACACATGTTCTGTCCGACAGCTACACTCAGTTTTAACTGGTGTGTTGTGTGCTTGTGTTTGCATGTACGTGCGTGTTTGTCTCTATAGGTCCTGGTCCAGGCACCGTCCACCACAACCCTGCTGGAGCAGTTGGTCCCTGACACACCCTACAACGTTGATGTGGTGGCCATCTATGCCGATGGCGAGGGTCCCTCAATCAGCGACCAGGGCACAACACGTAAGACACACCCACAGCACAAACGGCTTGAGTCACATTTCGGCATATATGTAGGAGACTAACTGCAGAGTTATAACCTGTCCAATCCCCAGTTCCCCGCAGTGGGCCCAGGAACCTGAGGGTGTATGACCCCACCACCAGCACTTTGACGGTGGCCTGGGAGCATGCGGAGGGTCCTGTACAGCAGTACCGCATCTCCTACGCCCCCACCACCGGGGACCCCATTGAGGAGCATGTAAGTAGCCCCTCCTTCCTTCTAACCCCCCCCTCCCCTCCCAACACACACACGGTCATACTTTTTATTCTAGCACTGAAACAATGAGCCAATGTGCCAGTAGGACCTTGTAAAAAAAAATATATATATATATAATCGCTAAAATTCCAGTGCATTTTGCAGTCATTAATGTTGTACTTTCCTTATGTGTCCTGCAGACTACTGTTCCTGCCAACAGAAACACTGTGATCTTGCAGAACCTTACTCCAGACACTCCCTACAACATCAAAGTGATGGCTGTCTACCCTGATGGGCCTGGGGGAGACATTGCAGGAGATGGACGCACCGGTACACACACACATGCATGCACACACACACACAACCACCCACAACCACCACAAACAAGCACAGACAAACACATATTATATTATATTTCACACACTTACATACACTAATATTAGTAGGGCACACAGTAGTTGTAGGTTTTTACATTATAAAAGACTGATCAATATCGTGGATCATAACAATAGTAACTTTCTTTCTGGGCCTCGAATGTTCAGCCAGGACAGCCTATTGTGTATGCCAGAGAATTGCAAAATGGCTGGTTTCCAGTGGGGATCTAGCCTCAAATTTGACCTCCTCTCATTTCCTCAAACACATAATTTAGTTTAATTTCAATAAACAAAAGGAAATTGAAGCCGTTTCCTTGTTCACTTGATATCAAGCAGTGGTCCTTCACATGGCCATGCTTTAGCCAGTCCAAAACAATATATTACAGTACCTACCCCTCAGCTACTGTCAAATAGAATCATGTTTTTGGGTTAGCTGGGGGGGGTTCAGAATGCCTCATTTCTATTGTAACTGATGTAACCCAGACAAACCCTAACTAACCCAGACACAATAGACTGATTTGACTGTCTCGATGTGATGGTCAACAGTGGGTCTATTGGAGCCCAGAAACCTCCGTGTGACAGATGAATGGTACACCCGCTTCAGGGTGTCCTGGGATGCGGCCCCCTCCAGAGTCCTGGGATACAAGCTGGTCTACCAGCCTGAAGGTAACACACAGTGGGAGGTTAGACAATCCAGGTGTCTTAGTCTTAGGTGTCTTGATTTTCATTTTCCCTTTTTGACTCTATAAGTGCAATAATCAAAGTTAAAATGAGAACCACATTTTGAAACTTTCCAATCGTAAAGTTGTTATTTATTTATTTAGCTATTGTATACAACAGTACTGGCTCGGCCTCTTTGCCTGGTGTTGACTGTGCGTCATTGACACTCCAGGTACCGATCAGTCCATGGAGGTATTTGTCGGGGACGTGACTACACACCACCTGCACAACCTGCAGCCTGGAACCACTTACGACCTGAAGGTGTTTGCCCAGTATGACGCTGGCCTCAGTGGGGCTCTGCAAGGAAAAGGAACCACATGTATGCCCTACTGGTTTATATCACATTGTTCATTTGTTGAAGATGAATACGATTGTTGTCTGATTGTTCAGTTAGGATATATTAGCATGATGACCAGTTTACTGCTGCAACCGGTCCCTTAGAGAGTTCGAATTTGATCCCAAAGGGAGTTAAGATGAGAGCTAATGAGGCGTTGACAAGTTCTTCTTGTCCCATGCAGTGTACCTGAATGTGGCTAACCTGGAGACCTACAACATTGGATACGACAGCTTCTGCATCAGGTGGACCCCCCACAGAGCAGCCACCTCCTACAGGCTTAAAGTCAACCCTTTTGTTTGTGAGTACATTACCCACAATACCCACAGCATCCCACAGAAGCTTGGTCTTGACCAGTTCTTGCTGCTGCTAGGTCACAGCTCTCTCTGATGATGTCAAATGAGTGTCGAAAGTAATTCAGCATGCCATCACAAAAGCGTTATTGTCTGAAGCGCCTAAAAATAAATCTGTATATCATTCGATCGCTCCATGCCCACTTATCCATCTGTTCTGGATTAGCTAGCTCCCTGAGGGCTGAGAACTGTTAGAAATAGGAGAAAAAGAAAAGGAACACTGGGAATGGTAAGTCTTAGAAGAATGTTTAGTGTGTGCTAGTCCAGATTGTAGCAGTACATTTAGTTCCATTGTGCAAATTCCCTGTTTGTTTCAGATTTTTTTTGTTGAATAACATACTCTCAAGGCCCATGGCTACTGTATGTCTCATAGTAATTGAGACCAAAACAGCTCATATATCCAACTTTCTAGCATCACTAACCAAACGTTAGTCATTGAAGTATGAGCTGAATAGATCATCAGTTTGAGTTAATCTCTTCTACTATTGTTTATGCACCCTCTTCTTCTCTCTGTACCCTAGCATATAACAGTGGAGCGCAGGAGATCACCGTTACTGGATCTGAAAGCCAGTATTGCTTCAATGGCCTTACCCCTGATGCACTGTACAATGCCACCGTCTACACACAAACCCCCAACCTGGAGGGACCAGGGGTCAGTGTCAAGGAAAGGACATGTAAGACATCTCTCCTCATGATACTTCACTTTGGACTAGTGAATGGGTCTGCTAAATAAAGTTAAAAACTGATTATGGTTGTATGTCTGTACTCAGATTGATTAAATTTGAATTGGTGTATGTTAACTTGCGTGGTGCTTTAGTATGGTTTCTGACACACAGGTGTGATGCGCTAGAGAAACACCTACGCTACATGATCACTGAAAGTGCTGATATTGGAAAAATTGACTGGGTGTGTTGGTACGTTTTTTTCTTTTGCAGTGGTTAAACCCACCGTGCCCCCGATTATGCCCCCAACCATACCTCCACCCCCCCCCATCCCGGCTGCACTGGATGGTAAGCAGGAGGCTGAGGTCATTAGCATGCTTTTGGCAACAACAAGATCAGCATCATGCTTGAGGTGCTGTCCATTCAGACTAAATAAAGATGGACAAAATCTGTTCATGCTAGTGATGAGACTGTCAGTAAAATTGGGAAATGATGCATGTTATAAATGTGTCAATTGTACCTAAATACATGTACCATAAAACTGTACCCATTAATTCAATGTATATTCTGTAGAATAGCTCTATTGCTATGGTTGTGCCCCTAATGGTAGTTTAGTGGCCCATTAAGGAAGGTGCAAAGTCAGTGTGTCTGTCCTAAAAGTCTTACAATAGAAAGAGCACTGACATGGTGTTGCACTGTCGACGTATTGTTGCATCTCTCACAGTGTGCAAAGGTGCCAAGGCTGATCTGGTCTTCCTCATTGACGGCTCGTGGAGTATCGGCGATGAGAGCTTCAGTAAGGTGATCCAGTTTGTCTTCGACATGATTGGAGCCTTCGACATCATCAACTCTAACGGCATGCAGGTTTGTAGCTCTGGGGGGCATGTTTTGAGAAACTTGTGGATGTGCTTGTGCACTTATTACTGTTTGTAGTTTTTCCTAGATTAAAAAATATAGTAAAAATATAGTTTTCTTTCACCAGCATTTTAATGATATTTTCTGATTGATTGACTTTTTTTCTACATATATCTCTCTCACTGTATCTCTTTTATCTGGGTACAGGTGTCTTTTGTGCAGTTTAGCGATGATGCCAAGACAGAGTTCAAGCTGAACACGTACCATGATAAGGGCATGGTCCTGTCTGCTCTGCAGATGGTCCGCTACAAGGGAGGCAACACCAAGACAGGTACAGACCTCCGCCCAATTTTCATCTGTAAGATCAGCCATTTCTAGGTAGTATTATTAATAACCATCTGGGATTTGAATTGAGTCGAAAGGATTTGAATTACATCTCAGTTGTAAACTGGAAACAGCTCTGTTTAAAGATAGAAGGAAGATCACATCCGAAGTGATTAAATCCAGCTTCTTACAATCAGATTCAAATGTGTTACAGTTATCTCAACTGATCGATGCCTTCTCTTCATTCTTACTTGTTCAGGCGCTGCTCTGAAACACGTTGGTGAGAAAGTGTTTACCTCAGACAACGGCATGAGGAGAAGCGTTCCCAAGGTGTTGGTGGTGGTCACTGACGGACGCTCTCAGGACGAGGTCAAAAAGAGTGCCTCTTCACTGCAGCACGCTGGTAAGGATGTTTACAGTGACACTGGGTGTGTTTGTATGTCTCTAACTTGAAAAGATTGGAGATTTACTTCCAAATGATGTTTCCCTTATTGCCCTTCCCTGACTAAACCGTGAGTCCCAGTACCCTAACATTCGGCCGTATTCTCCCATCTTGCCCCAGGCTTCAGTGTATTTGTCGTGGGCGTGGCAGATGTGGACCAGAGCGAGCTGAGGAACATCGGCAGCAAACCCAGTGACAGACATGTCTTTGTGGTGGATGACTTTGACGCCTTCGCCAAGATCCAGGACAACCTCATCACCTTTATCTGCGAAACCGCCACCTCCAGTAGGGTTGAGATTGGAATGACATTGTGATTTAGATAAAGATTAGAATTCAGACAGAGATAGGAATAGGGAATGACAATCAGAGTGCAATCATATTATCAACACATCTAAATCTCTATCCTTTTACTGACTGAATGATTTTTCACCTCTCTTCAGCTTGTCCTTTGATTTACATAAATGGCTTTACCTCACCTGGTAAGTATATGCCTAAATATATATATATTTATAGCATATTTATTGTGCCTTCTCTAAGATCTGTTTTGAATGCTTATAATTTTTCTCTCAAAAGGCTTCAGAATGCTGGAGGCCTTCAACATCACAGACAGGACCTTTGCTGGTATGAACGGTGTGTCTATGGAACCAGGTTCCTTCAACAGCTACATTGCCTATAGGCTTCACAAAGACTCCTTCATCTCCCAACCCACCAAGTAAGTTGGCTTTGTTTGTGTGGGTGTTTGCCTGCCTGTCTGTAGCTGTGCAATTTAGTATGAGTAGGTCATGCTTGTGTGTGTGTGTGTGTGTGTGTATGTATGGAAACATGCTCTTTTGCGTGCATCCGCCCACACATCTGAAATGCATGTTCAGCGCCCTCCCTGTCTCCTGTGTACCTTAATACTGCTCAGCCGAGTTCAATTATTCAGAATGTTTTTCAAAGTCCTCTGCAGCCTTAAGTCACCCCCACTGCCCAGCACTCAAAACAGCAAGCCATTCCTGTTTGTTTTTGCAGCTTGCAGATTACGAGGTGTTAGTAAAGTAAAATGATTTGGTTCAAAGTATACAGCTCCCTCTCCCACATTATGCCATAGTGGGAACTAGCAAAGCAGTCAGAGGTCAGGAACTAAACCTCTTTGTGAAAGGCCATTAAAATGTCTTTAGGCAATTGCTGAAACTCACAGATTGACTCTCCACTTTCTTAGCTAGGCGCAAGCATGCTTTGCTAATTGTCCATAACGATTTGTATTTTGCGTTTTGCGTGTGTCTGCGAGGGTACGCTTAATGTGCACAAATGGAAACACTTGGAGGCAGCAGTGGAGAGGAACAGAAAACTCTTTCAATATGAGGGTAATTTATTCGAGGACTCTGTAGAACTGGTAACCATTTTCAGGGTTTTGTGGCCTACGTGACATTCGATATTCTAGGTCTTTGTTAGGGGTTTACGGTGCGGTTTATAGCTAGTCACAAGCATAGTCATTGTATCTTTGTAGCACTGGTTCCTCTATCCCTGCAATGACAAAAGATCTTGTGTTGTAGTCTGACAGACCGCTTTGTGGATCGTGATTGTCCTTATTATCCCAAACTCTACATTGACCTCATAGTTCCTCAAAGATTATCTATTGGACTCTCCAAAAACCTACACGATAGACTGTTGGGACATCAAAACGAAGTCTAGATCTAAGAGTATCTCTCCCTCTCTAAACCGAGGAGAAGTTGACCATCTTGATCTTGCCTTACACACCCTCCTTTGTGTCTTCAGAGTTCGGGTAAGTGATTGATGTGTTTGAACCCCTACTAGGGAAATCCACCCTGATGGTCTTCCTCCATCCTATACCATCATCGTTCTCTTCCGCTTGCTCCCTGACTCCCCCAACGAGCCCTTTGATATCTGGCAGATCGCTGACGGCAACAACAACCCGGAGGTTGGGCTCACCGTCAACCGTGAGTACCCATCTTGCTTTGTCCCTCAGATGGAGTGGGATGAAGTAGGTGTGGCTGCCTAACAGCTGTGTTCTCCCATCACCTCCTGTCCTTTTGTCAAACTCCTCACTTCCCCCTTCTGCTTTATTTGCCTACTATAGGTGTTTAGAAACGTAGACTACCATAAGATCTGCAAGCCACTCTATGGTGCTTTCTCCATGTTCAACTCTTAATGTTTTTGCTATGAAAGTCTGGATTTTCCATTCTAGTTATAAGCTAAAGAATATGGTAGTGTTGTACATAACACATGTTCACTCTATGGTTTTTTAAATATATTTTTCACTCACTTCTGAGGTATTTTCCATTCCCCTGTAGTGTCTTCTCAATTTATCTCTCTCCATCCTTGCTCTCTTCACCCATCTTTCTCTTCCCCCCTCTCTTCCCTTTCTCACCTTTGCCAATTGTGCCCTATTTCCTTTATTAATAAATGCAGTAAATGCTAATTATCCCCATAACAATCGAAAGACACTCTTGCATCTTTGTAGCTTCCAGCAAGACAATCACCTTCTACAACAAGGATACCCGAGGGGAGCAACAGAGAGCCACATTTAATGAAGACCAAGTGAAGAAAGTTTTCCATGGGAGCTTCCACAAGGTAAACATCACATCAAGTCAAATAAGAACAGTTTGAAGTACCACATGAAGACATGATCAAGGCTTGGCAAAGGGACTAGCAGATATTTGCGTTTTAAATTTGTTTAATACAAATTAGGCATAATGATTGAGTATTTTGATGGCTTGCTGTCATTATATGCAACTGTATATTATTTCTGTGTGGAGGATGTGTTTTTTGGTGGTAACCCTTTTGAATATCTTGTTATCATCACCATCTATGATCAGTGAGTTTTGCTTGTTGAGAGAGCAAAAATTTTCGCTCAGGTCTGTTAACAGCTGATGTTTTTCATGGATTATTTATACATCCCATTGACTTTTGGTGATGGTATTTGGACATCCAATTCTAGTTAAATTACGTCTGTTTCTGTCAGCTTTCACAAACTTGAACGCGTTCTATCTTACAGTACAGCCGGGTGCCCTCTAAGCCAAGGTTGTACTGGCTCTTCAGGGCTTTTCATGATTTGCCGTTTAGATTTGTTTTCTTCGACCAGAGGCAGTTATATTGATAAATGTTTTGAATAGACTAAAAAAATCACCAACTGAGTTTGGAGGGGAAAATGATGACCTTGGTAACTTAGCCCAGTGTGCAAATGGTTACAGTTAGCTATTGGAGGTTTGATGTGGTTGAGTTGCTCTCGTCCTGGCAGTGGTCAAATAGGAGCCCCAGATTGTCAGTGTTAGAATGGGACTTGATTGGAGTGGTGTTGATTTTGGTTTTCCTCATGCAATTAAATCTAATTTGTGGTAGAATATGTCATGGTTCTCTTTGACAAATGAAAACCTGGATTTTTGCTGTGTCTAGTATGTGGTCAATCTATTGATAAGTTTACTTGTAGAATCCACATTTCTTCTCAATAAGCAGGATATTACCTTCCTGGCCAGAGGGGTTTGCAAATTGTGATACATTCCTAGAAATTGTGGTACAATCCAAACATCTGTGGGGACGGTGTAGAAATCCACCCCCAGTCCAGTGGGAATTAGAAAATATCCTTGTACACATTGAGACATCTTTCTTGTTTTCTCCAAACATAATTGTCTCTCAATAGGCAGTCCCAGTTGATCCACTTCCCCTTAGATTTGCCAACTGAGATTTTAAATCACTTGATGGCCTCTACAGTGGATAGAGCTATTAGATAAGAAGTTGGTTCATTCATCATAGTCAAAGATTGTATTCCAAAACTGTTGAATTCCTCTGGTTTTGTTTGAAAAGCTATTGTTCTTCTAGAAAGATTGAGTTATGCTACAATATGTGCCAAGTATTACAGCTGCAATATACGTCATAGTAGATGAGTATAAGTATACTACTTTGTAGTCTCCCTGTGGAACAGCAGGGGTAGTATTTGAAGGGGAAATCAAATATCTTCAACCCAACTACAAACATAAACCATAACTGTAGGTAATATGGTTTCAACAATAAATGACAGTGTATTTCTGTACTGCTAGATACTTGATGCATCTCAAAGGGAAGGATGACTGTTTCCAATGTACCACGACACGTCTCATATGTGTTCAATTATTTTCGGAATAGTAAAAATCTGCCTCGCATTCAGCTCTAAGGTCAGCGTGTTCTTTTTACAGAGATACTATTTGAAATACCTCCCCTGGTGGAGTTGGATGTGAGATCTGAAGTCTTCCACCCCCCAAATACAAAGAGAAGTGTGTCCTTCTCCATCTTTTGAGAAAAATGCTAGCCATCAGTTCAAAGCCATAGCTAAAGCCTTTTCAATACAACTTTGAAGCAGCGAGACAACTGATTGAGGTCTGCTGGAGGCAATGGAACCCTGGACTTGCCAATTACATCATCAGGGCATTATGATTTGGTGCCAGCCTGTTTATATGTGTGTGGTTGTTTGTGTGTGTTTGCTGCCTTGGTGTCTGTCTTAGTGCCTGGTCTCTGGATATGCATTTGGAAAGTAGTTTGTGGTTCAGTACTCTCTACTTATGGACATGGTGCTGCAGTGGTCTACCAACTTGTCTTTTTGCTGGTTTGGACTGTGGCTACCCACTGGTGTGGTTAGTTGTCTCTGTGTGTGTATTTAATGGTTTGGTCCTGCTTGCTGCAAAATGACCTCTAAATGCTTGCAAAATAACCTTTTTGACCAATTGGGAGGCACCAATCACCAGTGAATTCCCAAATGACAGCTGGACTTAACGACTCAAAAACCATTTGTCACTCAGAAAACACTCAAAGGTTTACCTTAAGGTATTGGGTTACTTCATCTCAGTCCATATATCTGTATCTACTCCTTCAAAGACACATCAAGTGTACTAGTCTGTGACAGACAAATACAATTAGTCATATACTAACATATATCTACCTACATATATCTACCTAAGCATCTACCCGATGCTTGTATCTTTTTACTTTACTATCACAGTGAAAAGGCAATTCTACGATTGGATGTCTCCTTGAGAAAGTACCAAAACAACCACCCCCATAGTCTGACCTGTGCTCCCATTTGAACTACTGTGATTCCATTTGCCAAGTGTTGTAAAATATGTAGGGTGCACTTCATATACTTTAATAGCAAAGCGCATGTTAGAGAGTGCAGACGGATTTAAGCTTGCCTTTCTCCCCGGGCCAGTGGACATAGAATAATACAGGTTAGCCAGGTCGAGATGACTTGCTGTGACTGGGAGCATGTGGGAAACCTCTCAGGGATGGCTTTAGCAGACGCTAACCCTTTCTTACCCACCAGGGATATCCTCACACCAGGTGTGGGGGTCTTAAGAAAAGCACTGCAGTTAAGGGGTAGAGGGGTTGGGCTTTTCTTACTGGTAAGGAGAAAGACGTGTTTCACTACACAGAGAGGGGAGATTATGTTTCCTCCACTCATAAAGGTTGTATATACCATGGTGGCTTTTGTGTTTAGTGGTCATCATATAGAAATTAGTGTTTTTGTGCTGGTGTTGTCGTCCCATGTTGCAGGTACCTTAGCAGTACTGAGAGCTACACAAATGTAGCTTTATTCCTTAAAGAAAATTCCTGCACTTGCTCAAGTTTTCCTTTAAACGATTGAATGGGTAGTGAGTGCCAGTGCACATAGATTTGTTGGAAATGAACAGAGCAGAGGACAATAGTCACATGGAACTCAAGTGAGGAAATAATCCTGGTTCTCGATCAGTCTAGTCCTATTTGATGCTTTGCCACAAGCGTTGACTCTGTCTTTGTAGGCTGTTTATGACAGAGTATTCCTTCAGAAGCCCTCTGTTAAACCCTTCTACACTGACATGGCCAACCAGGTTTAATGACCCATGCAACCATTCCAGCAATACAGGAAGTCCCACAGAAATGAATTGGTGACGAACCAGAGTTAGGAAAACAGTACGCCCACTCTTTTGTCAGAAGCCAGGATCAGAATATTGCATTTTCATCCCAGATTGGACATGGGAGCCAGCAATCTGGATCATGCGGGGGAAATGGTATTTGTTTTTGGCAACATTATAATTGGAGCTTTATCTTACTGCATAAACTTTGTGCAATTGGATTTGGTTGTGTTTTAAGATATATGGCCAAGATTAGTCTGTATAATCTTGCATAAATCACAGATGAGGTGATCTATGCAATCTTGCATAGATCTGAGAAGTAGGTGAAATATATAGTCTCATTTACTTTCAATCAATATAACGCAAACCTCAGTCGCATTTGCCTTTACCGGTACCATTGTGTGTGTGTGTACGTGTGTGTGTGCGTGCCTGTGTGAGAACAGAGGTTATTTGGGCATTGAGAACTCAAAGCTAGAGGTCTAAGGGAGATGTCATTTAGGGTCATTTTGACTTGGCAAGTCATCGTGTAAGTCAAGACCTCCCTTGACTCTTGTGATTTTCATTGATTTCATCATGTGTGGAACTGTACTTACAGCTCGGTGAGAAATGTTTCTATTATGCACTATAGTGCAAAATATGTTTTATGTTCATGCATTTTTATATTTGAAACACGTGTACATTTAAATATTTAACAACATAACTACAATGGATGTTGGAAAGTGACCTTAAAATAATGAAAGTACATTGGTGGAACTCCAGTTACATTAGTTTTTCAGAATATATTTTTTTAGTCGGTGAACATATTGGTCAGTGAGGTAATACAGTGAATGTTATTTTAAGTTGGACTTGCAAAATCTAAGTTATTTTGGTAAGACCTCAAGTGCAGTAAGAAATCTATGTCCAGGCCAGAATCCCTGGGGCATTAGACCTCCCCCTGTGGTCAACCAGATATTTTTCGTAGCCAAGGAAGTCATCTGTGATTTTGTGATAGGTTGCCAAGAGCTATGTCCTAGTCCGTGGTCGGCTCTATAGAGAGTCATGTAGCTAGTCAGCTCTAAAGCTTGTCAGACTGCTTGTCAGAAATGTTTGACTGTGCAGAAAAGTATGGAAAGTCATAGCACTTTTGATGGCGTACCACAAATGATAGAATTCCCTTCACAGACAGGAAATCTCAAAAACTGACATGTTCTTACTTAGTCAGTGTATGTTGTTGTACATGCTGCCTTTTGCTGATACATGGAAATGCTGAGCATTAGTTGTTGGGATTTTTTTCAGTTCATCCGGAAAAACTTCTGACGTATAGTTCCATTCAAAGGACCAACCACCAAAATGGTCTGACGTGGTGTAATGTGTAATTATCACAACGCCACAGAGCCTGGCAACTGCATTCACCCTAATGGGGTTATTAAGTGAAACAAAGTATCAGCATCTTTATAAATATCAGTTTGGTGATGTCAGGAGGTTCTTTCTTCATGGGTTCAACAGGGTCGTTGTTTCCCTTACTATGCAGTTGTTTCCCTTACTATGCAGTTCCCGGGTTCCTCAGCTTTCAATCGAAGGACAATTTCAAGTTTGTACTTATAGCAGTAGACAAGGCTTCTCTCCCAATTTCAAAATACTTGTCAAAGACATTAAACTCTTTAAGTACTTTTGCCAAGCCTTGATATCCAAGCGTTGTTAGGTTGTGGGGCAGATAACAGTGTTCGTTTGAATAATACTCTCTCTCCATCCAGCTGCACATCAGCATATCCCCTGAGAGAGTCAAGCTGAATGTCGACTGCCAAGAGGTAGCTGAGAAACCCATCAAGGAGGCAAACAACATCTCAGTGGATGGCTACGAAGTTTTGGGAAAAATGTCCAAGTCAGGGGGTTCCAAGAGGGAGTCGGCAACCGTAAGTAAAAAACAACATGAAAATAACTTGGTGTGTGTTGCTAAATCGTAAAGTGATTTGTTAAAGATGTTTGTACCAAGCACATCGTTTTTTCATGCTGTCTCAAACCTTGATGCTGAATTAAGTTGTGTTTAAACCACTTCTAGAAGGGAGTGAAAGAAGGAGGGAGTGAAAGAAAGAATGCCTATTTGCTATGTGCTTCATCTCTCTGTGGGTGCTAGCCTGTTTGTGGAGTAATGTGTGCCTCCCAGGCCTGAATGGAAGCCATGTGTAACATCTATGTCCGACTCCATTCCTTCTGTTGTGTAGTTTCAGCTCCAGATGTTTGATATTGTCTGCAGCTTGAGCTGGACCAGCAGAGACAAATGCTGCGACCTGCCTGCAACGGTAAGAAGCGTTGTTCTGATGCAGACCCTATGAAACAGCTATATCTGAGAAATAAAACAACGCGTTTACTTAAAAGATTTTACCCGGTAGCTGTGATGCTATATTGTGACGAGTTGTCATGCTTTTTCCCGATGCTAAACCATTCTTCGTCTGCGATTGGTCATTTGGCCAAAAACTGCAATATTGCTTGAGAATCACTGTTCAGTAGAGACTGTATGGAAACCACAATGTAGATTTTATTCAATGCCAGTATCTGAACCGTCATCAGTTATTGTATAGCTGTATCAGAAGCATTGTTGTATTTCTGCATGCACTCGTGCTGGATATTCAACTTTTTCATTTATCATTTTTAAATATACACTCAAACTGTATTTATGGCAGTCATGTCTGAGGCTTTGTTGAGAAATTGCCTGTTTATAGAAATTAAATGATTGCCTTGGCAAAAATGAATATAATATTACATATTAGTATAACTAGTCTAATATCTCAATTGCAGTTTCCAAGATTAGTGCTCCCCTTTTATCATGTTGTAGGAAGATAAATCATCATGTTCTTCTATTTGTTTGGACATGGATGCATTATGTGCAATTAATTGAATGTACTGTGGAGACTTACACATGCTCACTCTCAACATCCAATGTGCTTGGTATTCATTTACCACGCCAACAAAAACTAGGTTGTGTAGCTTGGGTTGTCATTTACTGATTTCAACAAAAATATCTGGGTTCTTAGTTGCCATGAAGTATATGTACCCCCATGTCATAATGGATCTAGCAGTTTTTCCAGTGTGTCTCCTCCTCTTCAAGGAGTGTTAAAAGCAACATTAAGATCAGTTGCCAACATCATGTCACTCATTTTCTCCCACCACTTTCTATTCACTTCCTTGTTAGCTTCCAAGACATGCCCACAATTATCAAGAGATGTCTGGTGGAAAAATGGAAGTTGTGGTCGACAAACATTTTGGAGAATTGTATTTTTTGTCTTGCTCTCTCTAAGACCTGCTCCCTTTATGTCCCTCACTCTCTTTTCTCTCCTTTGCAGAGAGACGAGGCCAAGTGTCCAGCCCTTCCTCACTCCTGCACATGTGCACAAGACAGCATCGGCCCACAGGGACCCCCTGGACCCACGGTAAGTACATTATGCGTGATCCCTTTTCCATCTCCCCTCAGCTCACTGACAACTCCACCCCCACTCTTTCTTTCGCCCTCTCCACCTCTGTCTGCCCCAACATGATTGCAAGTCTTTCCCCAGCAACTTGCAAGTCTTTCCCCAGCAACTAAGAGCTTCTCATGATAATCCTGTTGATGATGATACCAATTAGCTATTAGATGTACTTAACAGGTTAACTTGCATGAGTAGCTGTTTATTTTTCCCATGGAAAGTGGCAGGGTTGGATAGGATGCAATGATGTGTGTGAGCCACTGGCTTAGAGGAATGTGTCAAAAGATGAATTCCCTTTGGAAAAAATGCAAAAGAAAACCTTGAAGAGGAGTCTGGAGTATGTATGCTCCGCCAACCTAAGCCCCTGTGAACAACCCTGACGGCTTGGGGTTTAGTGCTGGAATCCTGCTGTTGATGTGTGGATGGTGCTGACTCTCTCCTGTCTGTGTCTGTGTACTGTCCCAGGGTGGCCCAGGTATAAAAGGAACGCGAGGAGAGAGAGGAGAGGCCGGCCCTGTTGTAAGTTGAGATTTAAAGTATTTTCTTAATACGTTTCAAGCTGTTTATCCATGGCAAATTTGATTTTGATTTTTCGAGTAAAGTGTTATATGTAGTACAGTGTATTATATGTTTCTTAATCCAACATCCGGCTTTTTAGAACACCATCTTGTTGGAGGCCCAGCATAAGTAATGATTCTGTAGTTGTAGTTAAAACAACATTAATGCTACTACAGGTTCAGGACAGTATACATCGTCAGACAAAATATATTGCACATCTGAATTCACTTATCAAGCACACCGTTTATTATTTCTAAACTTGATTTAAGGGGACCTGCGTCGAAGCAGCTAAGCTGCAACACATTTCTCAACAGCCATGTCCGGCTGCTCTGGCACATTATCTTGACACCACAAACACTGTATGGAAGAAGTCTTTAGGGAGATACAGTATTGAGAGAACTAAAGTCTGACTATGGGACAATATAACTGATGGTTTGCTGTGACTGGGTTTCACTGTAGGGTTCAATGGGACCACGTGGTGAACAAGGCCTTCCTGGCCCATTAGGACCCCCAGGTCCACAAGGACCCAATGGATTGTCGCTGCCTGGAGAACCAGTAAGTCATATGTACAGTCCAAACACCCACATACTCTGCTCCAAGATAAGGACAACAGATATCCAGCGGTGAGAAACAACCAAGCGTCCGTGAAAGTTACATTCGGCGATGGTTGCATTCACTGCAGTGGCATTCATTGCAGCTCATACTTCATTAGCGGTTATGTGGATGGGGATTTACTGTGCGTGGGGGTTCGCCAAGCCTCATCTCCGACATTCACTCGTATGAGTATGATTTACTCCCTCAGTCAATGCGAGTTAGGGGAACCTTATTTATTCAAGCCAGGCAGTGGAGGCTTGTTCTTCCTCCTAGACATCCTCTCAGAAAATGGGTGTAAATTCAATGTTAGTGACAGGGTGAGCAAGCTTGAGAAAAACCAGTGCAGCTGTAGTTTTACAACTTTTTTTTTTTGTTCAGCTTCCAAATCAATCCTGTCTTGCCTCGTTCTTCCTTTGCTTCTTCTCAGGGCCGCCCCGGACCAAAGGGAGAACCCGGAGACCCAGGCCTGACTGGGCTACAAGTGAGTACAACTCTCTTTTTCATTAGCTGTGGTTTAGCTCGAGGAAACCAGAGATCGCCAAAGACCACGGCAGGGAACCTTGCTACTGCAATGTTGAAAACCTCAACCTCAAAGTGGGAGGTAGAACAGAGACCCCCCCCCCCCCCCCCCCCCCCCAGGCAAGCCCAAACATTCAAACCAACTGGTGACTGACAGACACCAGAGGGTTGGCGGTGTAGACTTCAACTCATGAAACCGAGGATTCAATTCATGTTCTGCAGCTGTGAGGAAGTTGTTGTCATGGCCTTAAATTAAGATTCTGTTGACTGGTTGATGATTGACTTGGATGCCACGAACTGGATTGAAAGTGGATGTTTAAAAAGAGGATTTTAAAGAGATATCTCTCATGTTGATGTTGTTGGTCTTCAAGGTATGTGGATTTGGGACATTGTTCAATTGTTCTCAAGCATATGACCCTCAGTGATTGTTGGATTGCAGTGCCAGGACTGCAAGAACAATGTTGGAAGACAATGGGTTAAACATTCAAAGCTAGATGTATATCTCAAATGTCTTCCCTATCTGCAACTTGTGTGTCTTTTGTGAATGGATTAAAAGCACCTACTATCGACATCCCTTGGCTGTGAACACATCTGCACAGTATCTACCATGAAAATTGAGGGGATTTCATCAATTGTTTCTGTGAAGCAGATGTTGTTCCTGAATCAGTCTGTGGAAGGAATGATCATTTTTGACTACTAATCAGAATAATCTTATCGAGTGTGTTCAACCAGTCAAGTTTATTATAGTAACCTTGGCCTGTCAAATGTTCCTGTAAGCAACATGCTTTCCAACGGTCAAGAAGAGACCCATCTTTGTTTTCTAGTACAAAACCATCTGGTATACCCATCATGTTCTCTCTAAATCACTGTGAAACTAGAGATGGGGTATTACTTGGAAAAAACGATATTGCTCTCCGGCAATATACACATTTCTGGTAATTGGAGGGATTTGGGTAAAGTGTTATTGCTGATCATCAGAGATTGATTGAGTATATCTGTTTCTCTCAGGGTCCTACTGGACCTGCCGGCCCTGTTGGTCCTATAGGACCAGCTGGAGCAAGGGTAAGATCTGCTTTCTGGTCTGCTCATGCATGTGTTGACATGCCATAAAATCCAGCAAACACCTCCTTAACCACTTGGTTGCATGTGATCACCTACTCAAAAACGTGTGTGCTGCTTGACTTTTGGGTGGTCTTCATGTAATGCATGTCATCACTTACATCATACAAATTCAATGGACTCCAACTGGAATTCGTCGACTTATTGGCCTTTCTCTAGTTAACTTTTCAGCACCGCTGAATGAAAATACAGTCACTAATTTAAACAGCCATGAGGTGATAGGGTTAACACAATACTATTACAAGGTTAACAGTCTAAATGTATTGCATCTAAATGGTAACTTATTAAGATCATCACAAATCCCAGGTGTGTTGTCACTCATTAATGTGTGTGTGCTCTTCCCCATACAGGGCTTGCCAGGGAAGGAGGGTTCAACCGGACCCAGAGGCCCATCAGGACCAATGGTTTGTGTTATTTGTGTGTCTGTCTGTGCGTGTTTTCACATGTTCTTTGAGTATGAGCAAGCACGCTCTCATTTCTGATTAATGTAAAACAATGACCCCTCTGGCTCCAGAACATTCTCTGAATACACGTGAAGCAGAAGTCTGATTTTGTCGTGCAGCCAGTCTTTTTAATGAGAATGAAGCCTGCATCTATTATTTTCTACTGTGGTTAAGAGACTGTCTGCTTGATCCTCTATGCTTCCAGTAGGCAGTGTCAATTCTACATTCACATGTATGTTAGCAATAGGACTAGAAGGGTAATTAGAACAGACAGCATGTGTCCCAGACTGCATGTTTCCCATGCCCATGTGCTTTTCACCCCACTTAAGTGTTTTTGGCACTTGATGAGGAAGTTTGAAGTTTCTTCTGCAGACCTAACAATAACTAACAATAACTTCATGCATCCTGTCTTTTCATCTTTCCAGGGAAACCCAGGAAATCCTGGAGTGCAAGGAATCACTGGAAAGCCTGGAAAACCTGGAGATACAGGAAACCCTGTACGTATAACCAAAAATCAAATCCATGCTAGCGGGGATAACTTGATACTATCACGGTCATGAAGGGAGTCTATCTGTAGGACACCGTTAGAAACTGGGTTCAGATCTTTTTTTGGGGGGGGGAGGATGGAATACAAAATTAGGGACATTCCCTCATGAATAGGTCCAATTATATTGAAAGTTAAGCCAATTAGAATTTATATTCTGTACTGTTGAAAGCCTAAAATTGCTCAGCGCCTCAATCCAAAACAAATATTCTCTTTCACAGGGACCACTTGGCCAGAAAGGAGAAAAAGGAGAGAAGGTATCATTAATTTATATTATATTACGGCTTTGTTGTTTTCCAGCGAATGCCGAACAATGCACCTTTTCTGACCCAAATATTTTTGTTATTTTCATTTTAGGGAGACTTTGCCTCACAAAACATGATGCGTTCCATTGCCAGACAAGTTTGTGAACAATTGGTGAACAGTGAGTATAAATCTTCTGAATCCAAAAATGCACTGTAGGCTTGTCCCCTTATATTTGGACATACTCACCATTCACTACATCCTTACTTGTTGTCTATCCCTGCAGGCCAGATGAGCAGGATTGATATGATGCTCAACCAAATCCCCACGGGTTACCATAGCAACAAGCCAGGCCCTACTGGACCCCCTGGGCCACCTGGTAACCATGGATCTCGTGGAGAGTCCGGCCAGCCCGGTCGCAGCGGTTTCCCTGGAAACCCCGGTTTACCAGGAAACCCAGGAGAGAGAGGTGCATTTCTGCCCTCCTTGTTTGTTGGATTGCTGTTATTGTTTTCTTTACTTTCTTTCCATAGAAATTGTTGTGGTGTATTTAAACCTAGTAGAGAGAAAAGAAATTGTGCACTGACTTATATGACACTCTTGTTTTCTTCAGTGGGTTGAGTTTCATTGGGGTCAGCTGGGTGAAATTTGAATTGAAATGATATAATTGAATAATGGCATGATTGGAGGAAATGACATGTTCCCACTCAATATGCAAATATGGCCTTGAAGTGCTAGCGGGTGATTCACTATAATGCTTTTTCTTTGAAAATATGGTCCATACCCCCCTGAAAAACTATTTCAAACAAGGTTATTTGTGGTTTTTAAAAAGAAACTCAATTGGACTGGTCCTGCCTCTCTCTCCAGATGGCTTCCAGTACAGAACACTTACTGTCTCTCATTTTGGGTCATGACATAGGTTTGCAAGGAGAGAAAGGTGAGAGAGGCAGTCCTGGCACTTCAACCCGAGGACAAAGAGGACTCAGTGGCCCACCTGGTAAGACATTGGCTGTCCTCCACTGTTTCATGTTCAGTCACACACTGTTCCTGTTTCCCATCTGTGAGTACCCATCTGAATTGTACCTTCACAATGGGGTGTACATAAGATTTGTCCTGACAGCTTACTGTAAAGCAGCGTCTATCAACAGAGACAGCTGGAAACAGTATGTTGGTTTCGCTGTGTTCACTTCCAGCACGTTCTAAGCAGTTTCATAGCAGCAGCCATTTTATAAAGCTTCTTAGACTTGTGACTGGATCAACTACAGCCAGTCCTCTTAAAATGACCAATACCAAAAAGGAGGCTTTGTCGCCAGGACCAGTTGGGCAGCAGCACTTCATAAATTCTGAGTGAATGTTCAAAAAGTATTATCCCAGGAAAACATTCTCCTTTCTAAAAACGTTCACATTAAATGGATCTCCACAGTTGTGTTAAAAAACTTTTGCGATGTTTATGATGAACCCAAACGCAATCAAACAACATATGATTGACAATTGTATGTTGAATTAAATGTATTTAACATAACAAAATGATAATGGCACATCAAGATGGTTGAACTTGGTTGTCACGGAAGATGCTGTCAGACCGTAATTGACATTCAGCATGTTGTCTCAAAAAGCTCACTGCAAAAGCATTTCCCTCACAAAGGGGTAGATGGGGGCTTATGGAAAATATCAGACACCCCATTGATCTCTAACGCTCCCCACCTTACTTGCACACCACCAAGATTGTTTCTGTGAATGAAGTGAGACGCAACTGAACCCCAGTAGGAGGAAGCAAGCAATGATGAGTCATTTTAGAGTGGGTGAATCAGATTGTTAGACAATGAGCTTTCTTTTCTGGACTCGTTGACAACACATGGGCTCACTTAAGGAACCCAGAGTGTGTGAGAGAGGGAGAATGTGTGTGGGGGAAAATTCCATAGTCGGTTTGTACCGTCTAGACAGACTGGGGCAGGGGGTAACTCCAGAGCACTCATGACTTTTTTTTTTACTGACTTTTAATTGAGATGTCTAAATATTTAATTTACAGTTGTGGAAACCGATGTTCTCCCTTTCCACTTCCAGTTTAGATCTGAGGGTGATGTCAGTGGCTTTAGGTTCCGCGAAGTTGCGGGTATGTAACTCCCCGTATCTCTCCCTCCACTCCCAGGGCCACCAGGCGAGTCAAGGACAGGTCCCCCAGGTCCCACAGGCTCTACTGGGCCTCGTGGCTCTCCGGGTCGCCAGGGCGCTTCCGGAGTGAGGGGACCACCTGGGCCCCCTGGGTACTGTGACTCATCCCAGTGTGTTGGAATTCCTTACAATGGACAAGGCTACCCAGGTAGGATGGCCACTGTGTAAATGTACAGATCGCAGACCTTTGTGCACAACATCTACTGAGTTTGATTCATTGAGATCTCATAATGTAAATATATAAACTTTCTGTGAGTCATTCCTGATTCTTCATCCCATTGGTTTGTGCTGTGCATTTCTATAATCACCTTGACACTGCCTCAAATATTTGGAAAGTAATTAACAGATCTCTTCTGGACACAACATCAATTCCAAGGTCTCAATATTTCTGATGTTGCAAGCAATCTTAACTTGCATGGAAAGCACTCATGTATCAAGGATGCAAATAACATTTCTCCACAGATATGTAAAAAAAAAAAAAAAACTAACATCCTCTTTGAACTGTTTTCAGGTTCGGCATAGTAAACTTTTAAGCCATCTGCGCTGCTTACACTTTGAGGTCCTGTTTCTGAGATATTAGCTCAGTTAAAGAGCGTGTAAGGATAACCACCATGGACGTAGCTAAAACAAAACAAAAGCAAGGAGAGGACTGGCACTAACAACACCTTACAGCTACTATCAGAAACGCTGCAGTGATGGCAACCCAACTGGCCTGTTTGCATCTTTACCCAAACCCCGGAGAATACAGAGAAAGAGAAAGCTTCTCTACAAGCCAAGGAGCATGTAAAAAACACCAACAAACTACTAACAAAGTGGATTTTATAACGGAGAACAACAGTGTTAACATGTTAATGTAGATGTGTTATCTGTAAATAAACTAATTGTGCCTTGTAAATGATGTTTGTACCACAACAATTCACTAAAAATTGGTTAACATCTGTATTGAGCTTGTGCCTTAACCCTCTGCTTACTGACTGCCAGCATAACCTCTGTTTTTACAATGCCTTAAGTGATTTACACAGCTCCTCTGCAAACTGAAGCATGTGCCATTTGTACATTTAATCATGTCGTTTGTATGATTGCCACATCTATGCTGTGTTCTTTTTCCTACTATTTCTTTTTTTATATATGATATTATTTCATTTGTCAACTGTGTGTTTATTGTCTAACACCTCAAATGATTTTAGGACTACCAAAAGGACCAGTCCAATATATGTATGTTTGGAAATGGCATTGTCACATACAACATTTTCAGAAATTGTATATTTTTAAACAAATGTTTACATACAGTACGAGTACAAATGTATGTGTACACCAATACCAAATCACCTATGGAAGTTCACACCATTGCAGTTTAACTGATTGAAAATAGTTTATGTGCATGCAAGTGTGTAGACTGGGGTCCTTTTTGATTAGCCAAATCAATATTTTCTAGCCGGCCGCTACCAGCCTGACCCTGATACCATGGTAGTCTCTATACCCGAGGAGCCATCTGAAGAGTTTGAGGCAATTCAATCACCCGGTTACACACAAAACCAGCGAGGAAAGAGATCACTATCAAGAGACAAAACCAAGAGGATGATATCATAAGAAAGAGCAACAAAGAGTTGAAATTATTTTGATTATTACACAACATGTGCAAGTATTAAGTGACATTCTGAAGGAAATATATGGGTTTGATACCCTTGGCTTGGACACACAAAACATTTATGCAAAAGTGATTTAAATTTAGATGATTACAGAAGTCTAGATATCATTTCATTACAAACCTGTGTGCTTGCTGTCTGTTCTCTTTAGTGTCTCTGCTTGTAATATAACTGCAGCAATCATGTGAAAACCATCAAATTTGTTTGTATGAAGTACATCCATCTCTTTGTACCCATCCAGAATATTCATGTTTGTCATGTAATTTGCCAATTTAAAGTTGTCCCATTGTTTTATTGAAAATACATAGTCTGACACATTCCTTATTAGTAAATGGCCCATTGATTTAATCTTCAATCAGACCTCCTAAACATGTGGCTTCAATTTAATCATTCAGATTTATCAAACATATTTTTTTTCTGTTATTTGTTTTTACCAAAGGTTAAATTGCATGTCTGTGTTGTATATGTAGTGATTTTAAAACAAACACACCAAAAAAAATTACATCTGAATATACTTGTTGTTTTGTATCAATACCAAATGTAGTTGGAATGTGTTTGCAAGACTATGGAGATAGAATTGCTTTTCTCATGTTTTAACTGCACATTGTGAATTCCACAGCCTTATTTTCTTATTTATTTCTGAAACAGAAGAGGCATTTTTCAATAAAACTACTGAAAATGTATTTTTAGTTTCAATCTCAAGTCTTTTCAGTGTGATCTTTCCATCTATGATTACCAAGGATGCGGTTTGTCCCGTGATCACTCACATATTGAGCCATGGTATTTGGACTCATAAAATAAAATACATATCTCAAACAGTAGCACATGCATTCATGGATCGGAAATGTGGGATATGGAATAGTCTGGATGTTTCAACATCACACTGTAATGTAAACTCAACGTTTTCGAGTCCAAACCTTTGCATCCCTTCTGAGTAAACTTTTTTTCGTCAAACATTCAGCCTTGGAGAGCCTGGTCTTGTCAATCAAGGACATACAGTATTAGTCAATACAGAGTTAATCAAAGGCTGAGTTGGGGGTGGCTAGAAAGGTTTTTTTGTAACATTGTAATGTGCTGTGTTTTAATCAACACTTTTATCCAGAGTTACATACTGTGGGAAATTAAACCTGGGACCTCTTGAACTGCAGGCAAACCACTAAGCTATAGCCACTCCCAATGTCTGTTTCAAAGCAACTGAAGTCAATTTAAGGTCAAATGGAACCTGTTAAAGGTTTTGTAGATTCCCATTTATAAACATTTTCACATGTACAAAAGAAAGTACATATTAAAAGGAAAATAATCTCTATGTGTTTCTCTTGGATGAAATCTCTAAGGTAGGGAACAATTGAAACAATTTCCATTGATCATGATAAGGGAAAAGCTAAGGGAATTCCTCAAGGAGTGCCAGAGATAACAACTGGAGGAATGAAGTTTGGAAGTCTGAATCAGGAATACTTTCAGACATCGGAAAGTCTTATGTAACACAAGTCTAAATGGAAATACTGAATTTGTTTACATGTTTACTGTCACTTTACAGTACTTACTGAAAGAAAATGCTAAAATACAAGGGTGGTTGTGAAGTGTAGCCTGTTAAAAGCATATTAAGCATTTATTTGAGTACTTTTGTTCTCAAAGATATGGATGCAAGCAGTTTTCCTGATTGGTGTTTAATCAACAGACCTCCCTTTATAAAAACTTACAATAAGTTGAATCCTGACCTGATTTCAAAACCCAGAGTGGTAAAGCAACAAAGCACCAATACATATTTCTGAGTTGATTTCATATCAATTATATTTTCCCACCGATCAGAAAACTCAGTCGTATACATGGCCAGATCTAAGTCGTCTCTGGCACCATCCTTGCAACCACCATGTCTGGAAGTCTGGTTACCGTCTGCTGGTTTGTGAAAGTCATCCTAGCTCCACATGCATATGTGATCACTTTGTGGCAAGTGTTTAAAGTGGGCTAAGTTCCAGAGACTGTGGTTATGATCAATCTACACTGGCTCCCTATTTCAGCTTTAGTTGTCCTCTCCTCTCCATGTCAGGCTGAGTTCTTTCTCGATGTCACTTGATTCGGACCTGCTATTACGTCTAATTTCTACAGCACAATGTGGGTCGTTATACTGATAACATACAAGAATGTGGCAGTGGAACATCATCATTGTCTGGCTTTGTTCTTTAGATATACGTTGTCACTGTACATGGACATCATTGCATTTGTTGTCATCTTGCTGCAATTTTGTTTGTGTAAAACTTATTGAAGTTGGTTGTCAATAATCATATTTTTTCACAATGGAGTTTTGAAGTAGCATATTATTTTCGTGTAGATATCTACGGAAGTGATCAGAATGCAAAAAAGCTTAAAAAGCTTTGTTAACTGTTAAGACATGATGGTACCAATTAGTCATATCAGTCCTTCAGACTTAGTATCACACACTCTTGTAAGTTAAAACACTTGGAGAATGCAGGTTCAAAGGGAAAGAAACATCACCACAGTTGTTCCCACAAGTTTCGGATTTATTGTAGGATGGCGGCGCAGAGTTAAAGTTCAGACAGTTTGAGACTTCTTTCTTTGTAGCTTTGTTAAACATTTACAACTCTGTGCCATTCATCAACTAGCCTGATTTATAAGTGCTTAGTGTGTCGCTTGATTTAACGCTATTATGACAAAAGAATTGGACCATGCATGGGTATTGGACAGCCCATGACTGAAACTTAGACTGCATTGCAAAGGCATTAAATGAGATTGAGAAGTAAACCTTTATAGGAGTAAACCTTTATAGGACTTTTGATTTTTAAGAGGGCTATGAAAACGTTAGTATGAGAAGCTGTTGGAATCAAGGCCCATGAGGGAAATTACACATAAAAATTACCATGAAAACATGCATGTGGAAAATCCGTATATTTTCATAAAACTGTGTAATGGCTGCACTTTTGGATGGGTCAGATCTTTGAGGATTGCATTCTTTGTAAACACATATGCTGCTTTCTCACAAAAACAACAAAATATAATAAAACTGCTCAAACGCTAGAATGTTTCCACATTAAGCGATGATTTCTTTCAGAAGTAACTTTAACTTAACTTCTATAACCCCAATATGACAAATTATGTAAATAAAGTCATAAATTAGGATATTTAGTTACTCCTTTTAAGCTGAAGAAAAGCATTTTGTTGGTATTGTAGGGAGTTAAATATTGGCCAAACAACCAAAACGAATTCCCCTAGGGTTTAAAGGAAGATGGGAAACTGAACAGTCTATTAGCATGAACCAAATAATGCCAATACAAATAGAATTACAGTAATTGGACTCTATGGGATAAATCAGAGCAAGAATGGTCAAATCTCAGGCAAATGATGAATGAAACAGGCTTGGTTAAAGAAATCCGAGATGCTGGCTATCTTCAGCAGGCTCATATCTACAAAAGGCAGTCCTCCCTGACGTTTTTGGTTTAGAATTGAGTGAAATACAACATTGTGCAGTGTGCACACTGCCAGTGAGCGACCCGAGTCTGACAGGCTAACGTCAAAACAGTGTAATGGGGACGCAGTATCACTCAGATTGCCATTATCACAAAAATAATTGGACCAGCTGGCTAAAGGTAGAATTCCCATATCTCTTGAAAGCTGCCCTGCTTCACTTTTTTGGTGTCGAATTGACTGTAAAACTGTAAAATTATGAACTTTGTGAAATGACGTGAAGACATGGCTGCCGCCAAAGACAATGCGGTGTACCGGGCGACATTCTCACTCAAATTTCGAGACTTTTGTGACCCAAATCAAAATTCTGATGTGACAGATCAATGGGGAATCGCTTTCTCTCGGCTGTCCTCCTCAACCTTTTTAACCTTTTTCTTTTTAAATCCAACTATTTGTATAATCTGTGTAATTCTCTAGCCTTTATAAAGGTCACCTTTTCCTGGTTTTCTGACACCATACTGCGCGCACATCCCCAATGTTTACAAACAAATAATTGGTAATAATTCCTGCTTGTTCCGTTTTGATGGCATAAGGAATTAAACTCACGTACACGGACCGTACACGGATTAGCCCACCATGTACGGTGAACATTTTGAAAAACGTACAATATCTACTATGAACCATGACTCCAATTGACTTAAAATTTGGTATGTATGTGTAGGCCACATATGTAGTTTTGCTAGTTTGGGACTATGGAATGTTTGGAAATACATGTCTGTGTCAAGTCAATTTTGAAATGGTTTTCAATGTTGAGGAGGAACCTGCTATTGCTGCATGCAGCTATGTTTATTATTATTATTATTATGATTATATATTTTTTAAATTCAGCTACCTTTTGATCATGCACATAAGCACGACACACTAATGACAATGAAACATCATTTTTATTCATTTTAGCAACTTAGAAATCAGGACAGAAGCTTGAAGCAGGAAAAGCAACTCATTGGTTTAAACTTTATCCAGTTTGATTTCATTGACAGGCAGGAGGTGATCAGATCAGGTCAGGTCACACAGAAGGCTTTAAATAATGTAACATCAAATATCACTGTCATTTTTACATTTTCACTCATTCTATCCACAGATTTCTGCACATTGTGTTCAGGTGTTGGACATTTCTTTTTGTCTCACATTTCCATTTTCTCGGCTGTAATTCATTTTCTACATGACCTTAAAAATGAAATTGAATCCCTCCTGTCTCTAGGCAGAGGCTCAACTCTGCCTAGCAACTGATGATATAATAACTTACAGCTAATGATTCTGTAAACTGTCCCTACAGGAGCATATAAAGACATGTGTTTCAAGATGTGTATTAAAGTCAAAGAGCTGAGGTTCTTACTCACACTTGTACATCAGAGGAACATTTTACAATGTTATTCTGAAGTATTTACATTCTATGTTGCTGCACTCAGAAATACCAACCCTAAGCTAGCTATCAGAAAAGTCAGTACATTTTATGAAAATAACCTGAACTCTGACACTCAGTTTTGTTTGTTCGACAGGAATAATGTTAAGATGATGTTCCTCCAAAATGAAAGGAGATCACAGTCAGGGTTAATGTGACCGTTTCACCCAGTTTAATGTCAAAGGCAAAGTCCTTGTTGAGTTTACAGGAAACGGATTGTTCCAGGGTGGTTGGTCGTGATTACAGCTGCAGCAATTAAAATATATATATATATATTGGTGGAGGTAGGCTAGCAGTTTCCCCTTGCCTCCAGTATCTGTGCTAAGCTAGGCTAAACACGTCCTGATTGGACTCACAGAGATGAAACAGATCTTCTGACTGACTCTCTCACTGATATGTGAGATGAAGCCTTGTGTTATGTAGATAGTTATATCCTATTGCTTAAAGTATCTTTGCATTAACAAAATAATCACATTCTGTGAACTTGGTAAGCTAAGTGTAACCTGTCCTCAGTGCCGACTGAAAAATACATCAGAGCACTCACTGACTATTGAAACAAAACATGAAACCTCCTCCCACAGGAAAGTACAGAGGCACTTTTTTTTCTTGTGTTAACGAGTCGTGTACAGCATATTATCTTAAGATATTTATTCTAACAAGCTTGAAAAAGATATGGATCCAAGTTATTGATCTTGCGTGCAGAAATTAGGACCGTTTTTGCAAAACATTATCTTGAGATATGTTTTTTTTTTACTCATCTGAATACATACATTTCAAACAGCAAAATCATAATTCTTCTGTTTGTTTATTTATTTATTTTTATTGTTTTTATTTCACGTTTGCTTTGGCAATGTAAACGTCTGTTTCCCATGCCAATAAAGCCTTTTTGAATTGAATTGGATACAAGATAAGAACTTGTGCAACATGATAATATATTTTGTGCACGATTAGGACTTTAGGGTTCCGTAGAAAAATGCTAACAAGTAGGAAATGTAATGCGGAGTAACAGAGGGGAAAGTAAACACACAGTCTGAATATCAGGCTAGCTAAGCCGGCAAACAAGAGCATTTAAAATGTAGGAGTGTCAGTGTCTGTTTAAAACAATACACTTGTTTAATGAAATGTGTTGACCCCAGGCTGCATTAGAAGTCAGACCTTCTTACAGTCTGGTGACTTTGTCTTATTTCGGCAATGTGGTCGTTTCCTCAAAGACTTCTTTCTCTAGATTTTCTAAGCTCTCTTTACAGTGCTCGCCAAAGTACGGGTACTTGCACTTACACATTGCTACAAAAATGTTTTCGGTACTAACACATTTGCCTCTTTCGTCAGTGCCACAGTCCAGTTTTGAGCAGGGATTTTTAGTCATAATCTCTTCGTCACTTTTAATCAGAACAACAGATTTGCCACCCTTCACACCTGGAGATTTAAAACACTGCCCTGTATAAATGTAAGGAGTGGTATTATCAGTTCCATCAGATTCAGAGTCAACTGGGTATTCATCTGCATCAGGGATGTCATCTGGTGCTTCTATTGCTTGGTGGCTGTCATGAGCTTTTCTTGTAAAGGTGTGCACTACTGTGTATGTCTGAGACACAAGAAGTGTTTCCACATATTCCTCACAATGCTCCAGTGTCTCTGGTACCTTATAACATAGAACTGACTTTTCAACACACTTTTTGATTGCTTCTTTAACTTCACCTGCCTTTGTGTGAGTCCCCTTCACCTGTCTGGCTACAGCCACGCTTACTCCATCTTTTGTCACCTCAGTAAATCTTGACACTAAATGTTTGTTCAATGTTTCAATTATTTTATGTTGGGAACTTTTCGTTATAAATGCAACAACCATCCAGTCAAACCTGTTGTACGTCTCCTCCAAGAAATACCTGACTTTATTTGCTTGTTCTTGACGTTTTAACTTATGATCAATAAGCTCCTCAACTTCTTTTATAATGTAGTCAATATTGTTAAAAATGCAGTTCTTGTGCATTTGGAACATAGCTAATGCAGACTCGTATGCCTGTTTAGATAACTTGTCAATGGAGATTTTAGACTTTGTATTCTTATGTTCGTCGTATAATTGATTCATATAATTCCCCTTGTAGAAAAGTGAACTAATGAACACGGTATATTCTCTGATATCCTTTTCATGACATTTAAGCTTAGTAGCCAGCACAGTTGCGAGGTTTTCAGATAAAGTTGTTCCTTCTTTTGTCAGGTAGAAGTGCAATTTTGAAGTGGAGTCCCTTTTATAGCTGTCAAAAAAAACATCTGTAAGCGCCTTCTTCTTATTTTTGTCTGTTTCTTCAAAAAGACCACCAATTAGATTTTGATAATTAGTCCAGGCTAACTCAATTTGCATCTCTGGCTTGTGGTAGGCACCACTTGCCCAGGTGTCCCATTTGTGCTCTACTTGATTTCCAGCAAGCTGAGACTGAAGACTCTCAAACTCATTCTTTATTTCTTTTTTGATTAATTCTTTAATGGTTAGTCCTGCTCCCTGTACTGCTATATTGAGAATAGCACTTGTCAGTGGCCCCCACACTGGTATCAGTGACAGAAAAGGGGTGACCGATGTTCTGAATGCGTCAATGTTTTTGACAATATACTTGCCCAATGCTTTAACCTTTTCCACGAGTATGACTTTCTTTGTCTCCGTACTGACTTTGTCCTTGTCGGGGTCCGTAGAGACGCTCACAATGGAGAGAAGGAAGGACGATATCATCAGGAACTGCAGACCAGGAGACGCCATGACTGCCAACACACAACATGACAAGCACAAGCATGTTAATTACTTATTTATTACTACTACTCAAATGTAGACACATTTATTCAAGAATTATTAATTTACCTTTCTTATTTTGTTAGCATGTTAAAAACTAGACATGCAGAAGTACTACTACTAGTACTACTAGTATAAGTAGCATAATTTAGTAGGAGTAAAAGCAGAAGCAGCAGTACAAGCATCTAGTATGTGAGGGATAATGCCCAACGAGGTGTAAAATATCACCTGATAATGGACGATGCAGAGGCTTGTTGCTTCTGCAGAGTTTCTGTTTGACTACGATTTTTTTTACTTGTCCTTTTGTGGAAATAAAACTCAACACCTTGTACTCTGCGTCTGGGTCCTCTTCCCTTTCTGGGATCTACCTGGGATTGTGACGAAGGCAATATAAAAAGACACATTAAAAAAGGATTTGAAAGAATAGAAAAAAAAGAAGATCAAATGAATCTAAGATAGAACAAAATAGATTAAACAGGAGAATAAAAATTACAGTGCAGTGCAAGATATGAATAAATGGTCTTGAATTAAACTTGAATTAAAATGCAAGCAGAACAATTTTAATCCCTGATTTAAAAGAACTGAACACAGCATGTGTTTGTGTGTTTATGTTTGTTTCATTGATGATTGTATTTCATTATGTTGAGGAAAGAAATATCCATAGTATTAGGATAAATTGTAAATCCTAGAGGGGAGATTTTTACTATAAGCCCCTACGGGTTTCTTAACTCTCCTGCACAATCTCTGATATGTTTTTTTAAATATATATACTGTTGTTTTTATCACTTCCTTACACCCTACAAGTGATGTGTGTCCCTGTTTCCATTTGCTAGTATGAATCAAATGTTGAAGACTTGGGGCAATCATTTTAGAAAAGGAAAATACAGAGTGGCATGCAGAGACCCTCCAGTCCACTTCTTGTGAACTGAGTTTTTCTGCACAAAAGCTGGTGAAAGCGTATCTCAGGTCCACAATGTCAGATGACAGATTAAGCAATTTAGGTGTATTAAGTATTGAGTCAAGGAGGGCAAAGGCCTTAGATATAGATGAATTTGCAGATATTTTTTGCAAAAAATAATACAAAACCCATAGAAAAACAGTTGCTGTGACTGATACAGAATATGTAATGCAAATGTAAAAAAATAATAGAAATGCAAATAAATTGTTGAATTAATACAAACATGGTCTTAAGTCTGTTAATGCCTGCAATGCAGTGAAGAAAATATAGACAAAAAAAATGGACAGACCTGAAGCTGGAGACTGAAGAGGGTCGGTCTGATATCTGGTTGGTCAGCAGGCTGCTGGATGGTTTTTGGACGTGATCGCAGTCTTTGACGACAGTCTGGACTTTGTTGGAGTCTCGGTGGAAGCCTCTGATCTCTGAGCTCGACAGGACAGAACCAGTCAATTATAGGAAGCTGATTGGCCATACCTTCTTACCAGCCAGTGATTCTAATCTTTAAAAGAGCAGGTGGAGTTGCGGACAAAGAGGTTTGCCATGTATGGAAAAATTATAAAAGGGCAGGACTGATAACATTCTCATTTGGTTTGAATGAACGGCCAAAACACAAATATATGAGATATGGTTCAGACACCAGCTCCAGTCCTCTTATTGGTGGATATTGCTGTGTTCATGTCTTACATTTTTTTAAATGTTGTGTTTTCTGTAATGTTTTGTTGTGTGAAATATTGTTGTGTTTAACCTCAGCATATCAGAGTTATCGTAATTACTTACTTTCTCTCTCAGAACAACCTGCTTGACCCCAACCAATCGGGCTTCAAGACTGGCCACTCCACAGAGACTGCCCTTCTTTCAGTCACCTATGCCCTCCAGTCTGCCAGAGCGGCTTCCAGGTCATCCGTCATCATTCTGCTGGACCTTTCTGCAGCGTTTGACACGGTTAACCACCAGATCCTGCTCTCCAGACTTTCTGAGATGGGCATCACTGGCACTGCACTCCAGTGGATCTCATCCTACCTGTCGGGAAGATCCTACCAGGTCTCCTGGGGAGGCAACTGTCTGTCCCTCGCCAGCTCTCCACTGGTGTCCCACAGGGCTCCGTCCTTGGACCCCTCCTTTTCTCTCTGTACACCACCTCACTTGGACCAATCATCACCTCCCATGGCGTCTCTTATCACTGCTACGCTGACGACACGCAGCTGTACCTGTCGTTCCCCCCGACTGATCCGCTGATCTCAGCTAGGATTGAGGCCTGCCTCACAGACATCTCCGCCTGGATGACCGAGCACCACCTCCAGCTGAACCTTGCCAAAACAGAACTTCTCATCATCCCGGCTAAACCCTCCATCTCCCACGATCTGTCAATCACCCTGGGAACTGCGACGGTGACCCCCTCATCCTCTGCCAGGAACCTTGGAGTTACCATGGATGACGAGCTCTCCCTCACGGCCCACATTGCCGCAGTCTCCCGGTCTTGTAGATTCATCCTCTACAACATCCGGAAGATCAGGAGATACCTGTCTGAGCACTCCACCCAGCTACTAGTCCAAGCACTGGTCCTCTCCAAGTTGGACTACTGCAACTCGCTGCTCGCTGGTCTCCCAGCATGTGCAACCCGCCCTCTTCAGAGGATTCAGAACGCAGCGGCCCGCCTGGTCTACAATCTACCCAGACGCTCCCATGTCACCCCGCTCCTCATCTCTCTCCACTGGCTAACCATCAACGCCCGTATCAGATTCAAGACCCTGGTACTGACCTTCCGAGCAGTGAACGGGACTGCACCCGACTACATCAAGTCTCTCCTGCAACCTTACACCCCCTCATCTCACCTACGGTTTTCTTCAGACAACCGCCTGGTGGCCCCACTGCTCAAGACTGCCCGGTCCCAACACAAGCTCTTCTCCTGCCTGGCCCCCCAAGACAAACGGTTAAAACAGTATTTGAATCACAATCAGCAACCTGCTGACTCAGCTGCAGATTAGCACTGCAGATAAATTAGCTTCTGTTTAAATTAGCTTAAATAAACACAGAGAGACTGATACTACAGCTGAGTGGCTGCATTCATATTCAAATAGACGGCTGTAACATTGTTATATCCTTACAAGGTGAACAAAGTTGAATTTGCATCAGCAGCTTCACCTGATTAAGGACAATGTCGGATGTTGAATGAAGAAAGTTCAGGTTGTTGAATTTGCTTCCAGTGAAACAGATGAGGATTGTTATAGGAGGTCATAAACTCATGGTCACACAACTGATACGACTACGACATTTACTACAACTACTGTGATATTTACTCAGTGACAATAAACCAGGTGGTTTACAGGAACTCAGATACTTGCTCTAAAATATGTTTCTGTTTTAATATCAGTGAAACAAATGTAACGGGGGCAAATGTCATCGCATTGAATATATTGTAACGATGGCGCTAGGGGTCTATATTGGAGTGGATGCGTAATAATCGGACGCAGAGAAGAAGACCTTTTTATCCTGTGTCCCATACACCGCTCGACTACAGGTTTTATTACTACACCACCAATCACATGTGAATGCCAACAACAAGTCATTAACTCACATACAATTCACAGTTATGGCAACAACGATAACTTATAGTTACTAATATCCATACATCATCCACTGACAAACCTAATTGACAGAACAACAACACTCAACTCAAACATGCATACAACATTAACCAAACATGAAACAAGTATGTGAATTGCGCCACCCACAATCCTTTGCGCCAACAGCGCGAGTTAACACGCGACCAATCCGTGGGTCGCTACATAGCCCCCACCTGAGGGGTCAGTCGTCCCCGACAACCCCATCACCCAACAGGTAGTCTCTTAAGTGTCCTGGCCGTAACCGCCGCCGAGTTGGCCTCCTGGGACTGGTAGAAGGTGCCATAGGGGGGGGGGTTACATTGTCCAGTGGGAATGGTGCCGCTGGTGTCGTTCTCTGCTCCACCCGTCTCTGGAGCAAGCGGGCGATATGGTGATAGTCTGTCCTGGTGCAGCACCACCACACGCCCCCGACCAGGCATGCGCACCCGATACACCACCTCAGAAACCCGTTCCATAACCTCACTGGGCCCCTGCCAGTGACTGCATAGCTTGGGTGACACCCCCTTCTTACGAGTAGGGCAATACACCCAGACCTTGTCACTGGGCTTGAAGGTCAGCTTCCGACACCGGGTGTCGTAGGCTCTTTTCTGCCGCACCCCAGAGTTAGCCTGGGCCTGACGAGCGTACTCATGGACTACTTGGAGGCAATCTATCAACCTCCGGTAGTAATCCATCTCCTTTCCTCCAGCAATCTCCGGCTCGGGCGGGGTCCCGAAAACCAAGTCCACCGGTGTCCGTAATTCCCGCCCAAACATGAGGGCAGCTGGTGTGCACTGGCTGGACTCTTGGACGGCCGTCCGGTACGACCACAGGACCAGGGGCAGGTGGCGATCCCAGTCCCTTTGATGTTGGCTGGTCAGGATGGCGAGCTGGGTAGTCAGGGTGCGGTTGAACCGCTCCACCAGCCCATCGCTCTGCGGGTGGAGAGGTGTCGTCCTCGTCTTGGATACTCCCAGCCGTCGGCAGACCTCGCTAAAGACCTGGGACTCGAAGTTCCGCCCCTGGTCACTATGGAGTTCCGCAGGGACCCCGAAGCGGGCAAACATCTCCTCTACCAGCCTTTCCGCAGTTGTGGTGGCACTCTGATCCGGCACCGCGCATGCCTCCGGCCATTTGGTGAAATAATCCATGGCCACGAGGACGTAGCGGTTGCCGGAATCAGTCGCTGGAAAGGGCCCAAGTATGTCCACCGCTACTCGCTCCATCGGAGCCCCCACCAGGTACTGCTGCAATGGGGCATGGGAGCGCTGCGTTGGCCCTTTCTTAGCAGTGCAAAGGTCACAGCAGTGCACATACAGCTCCACGTCCCGTCGACAACCTGGCCAATAGAATCGGCCCCTGAGGCGGCGTAGTGCCCCGCCCCCACCGAGCCATGGACGGTCTGAAGGACCTGTTGGCAGAGTTCACGGGGTACCAGCAGCTGTAGGAGGTCGCTTCCCCGGCCAGGAGCTTTCCACCTCCGGTGCACCAGCCCGTCATGGAGCTCCAAGTTGCCCCACTGTGATTGGTAAGCCTTAACCTCCGGTCCGTGGGCAGACACTTCTGTCCATTCGGGACGCCGCCCCGTCGCCAGCCAGTTGATTACCACCGCCAAGGTTGCATCGGCCTCCTGGCATTGTTGCAGCTGAGCGGAGGTCCATGGAGAACTCCCCTCGCAGTCAGCTGTCTGAATGGCTGCCACCGTCAGTGGTTGGTCCCGCTCCTCTTGTCGTTGGCAATACCGACATTCCAAGACTGCACAGGGGCGGCGGGAGAGGGCGTCAGCATTAGCATGCAACCGCCCTGGTCGATGCTGGATCATACTCCTGTAGGGCCTCCAGCCAGCGAGCCACCTGGCCCTCCGGGTTCTTAAAGTTCAACAGCCAGGTAAGGGAAGCATGATCGGTGCGCACAAGGAAATGGCTGCCATGCAGGTACGGCCGGAATTGTCGCAGTGCCAGGACCACTGCCAGCAGCTCACGCCGGGTCACACAGTAGTTCCTTTCAGCTCGGTTCAGAGTGCGGCTAAAGTAGGCTACTGCGCGCTCCACCCCTCCAACACTCTGGGACAGTACGTCCCAGACAGTACGCCATCCCACTTCTGACACCAATGTAACGATGGCGCTAGGGGTCTATATTGGAGTGGATGCGTAATAATCGGACGCAGAGAAGAAGACCTTTTTATCCTGTGTCCCTTACACCGCTCGATTACAGGTTTTATTACTACACCACCAATCACATGTGAATGCCAACAACAAGTCATTAACTCACATACAATTCACAGTTATGGCAACAACGATAACTTATAGTTACTAATATCCATACATCATCCACTGACAAACCTAATTGACAGAACAACAACACTCAACTCAAACATGCATACAACATTAACCAAACATGAAACAAGTATGTGAATTGCGCCACCCACAATCCTTTGCGCCAACAGCGCGAGTTAACACGCGACCAATCCGTGGGTCGCTACAATATGTTTGGGGGTGGGACAGACAAATCTTTATGTAACTGCATATCACAATTTTGTTATGATTGATAATTATTGATTCATTGTTTTTGATTTTGATAAATGTACACGTATTTCCTTGAGGCTGACAGTCTGATAATATTGAAAATTAATCATGTATTCATCCATTCATGTTCAACATCAGGTTGTGGGAGGAGCTGTTGGACTGGCGTTTGAAACTTCCTGAAGCGATTGGCAACTGGAAAGACCTGATCAGGAACGATCATGTGACTGAAGCGAGCCAATCTCTGAGAGATACAGCTGACACCGTTCTAAAGATCAGCCAGACACTGAGGGAAGAGTCGGACAACATCAAGTAAGAAGTTTTCTGTGATGATGAAACGTCATTTTGCCATAACAAAATATCCAAGTTCTTAGAGCTCCTAATACGAAAAGTAGCGTAGACTTATTTCATTTAAGCGCCTTGAGTTTGGTGTTCTAAACAGTGAAGAGGCAGGCCGGCAGCCATCCTGCTGATCCAGATACTATGTATTACTGTTTTCTTAATAAATTAAACCATTACAGAATATATGTCCTCATTTCGCTGCTATCATCACCTATCCTCCCAATATCCTGACTAATGGAAACCAAAATAAGGAACAACTCTATTACAGAGATAACTTTTCAGATTTCTTCCAAAAAATTCTGCGACAATTGTTTCAATTTTGCATGTAGTTGCACAACTTCCATAGTGACTATCAACTGGTTTAATTGTCACTTGAATTATGGTCATGGTATGAAATGATTTAAGTTTCTAATATATTTTTATATATATATATATATATATATATATATATATATATATATATATATGCTGAACCCAATGCTAGTTTCCTCAAGGATCACAATGACTCTTGCTTAGAGACTTGTTGCTATTGTTGGTTAGTGGCAAAATATTCTATTTTAGTTAATCTTATTTTTTTTGTTTTTTTTACTGTTGCTTGCTTTTCTACAGGTACACTTGCACTTACAGATTCCTGTTGTTTAATTGTAACTTGCTAAACTACATGCTCTTATGGTTCTTCCCTTTGGAAGATATTTTTTGGTTGTTCACAATGTGTGCTTCTTGTTTTGGCTACCCGCAATGCTTTGGGGCTATCTTGTTGTTATTATCAGTGACCTATGTGAAGCCGGTGTGAATCGGTGAAACTCACTCCTCAGGTATGTAATGGGCCACCCGTGTCAACAAATAGCTAGCTTTTCTTTGGTGTAGCTGGTAGTGGTGGCGCTTGGGAAGTCAGAGATGGCGTGTTTGACCCTCGGTGAAGGGTGGACACGGTCCGGAAAAGCCTGAAGGAACTCGCAAGACAACGTCCGTTACATACCGTCACATATGCACTTTGTAAAGCTCTCTCTTGTAAGTCGCTTTGGATAAAAGCGTCTGCTACATGAATACATTTAAATGTAATGTAAAGTAATATTGTTTTGTTTGGCAAGCTTCAGTTAGAGACCCAGCAAAGTACTGTACATCCCTAATATGAAAGTCTAATGTTATCTTTTTTTTTACTTGATGACTTTGGTTCTGGATTCATTTAAATGTTTTACATTCTTGATTGTTCTACCCATGCTGCTAGCAGGAGATTCTCTGAACACATGTCCATCTTGGCTGAGAAGATACATATTCTTTGCGGAAGGACTTCACAGAGAGCACAGCTGTGGACATCACTGGTACAAACACACAAGCTGTTTGGATTCCTCAACCAGAGGAGAAAAAACGGTCTTGTTTACATCTGTGAAACATCTGATGTCTTCCAAATGTGAGCACTGATCACATTTGTTTACTCTGATGTGAGGACTTGTCTCAGATGTTTTTCTATCTTGTCCATTGTTACGTCTACATTAGAGGGCTTGTGGGATGGGATGTCTCCGACATCTCTGAGTGGAAGAGTACAAGGGCCGGGCTTCATTTGGTGTGAACCATAATAATAGGGCAGTGTATTGTCCTTCAATTGTGAGTTAATGTCCTTAAACTTTAAAAGTCAGGCCTCATTTGTAGAATATTCTCTGAGGCCTTATCCAACATCTTAACACTTTTGTTTATTCTGTCTTTGTTGAAGCCTTCAAATGCTGCCAGGCAGCTGTGAAATATTTGTATGCAATAAGTCATCTCCAACTTTTAGGATGACCCATCTGCCTCCATTAAACCCAATACGTTTTATCATGCATTTTAGGCTCTCTCCTATTCCACTAGGTTTAACAACAATACAAGCCAAATAATACAACATCCCTGAGCATCATTCCTCAAAACTACAGAAAGCCAGTCCCGCTTACGAACTCACTTCCTCTGATCCAGGGAAGAAGTGGACTGGTGAAATCTCTGAGAAGCACCACACAGGATACACCTCATTATAGAACTCACATAGAGTTCTGGTCCAGACAATTCTTATTGTAAGGTGACAGCCAGTGAACATAGACAGGGAACAGAGCATGATTTTATGTTATGTTTCAATGTCTTGGACCCAATGTGGGTCATTTCCACGAACACGGTTCTATGATATTCAAATACCGCTTTAATTAAAGACAAGATTATAGGCTTGTCATTATTAAAAGGGAGCTACTTGAAGAAAGGTAAGTCACTATTATTATCTTCTGATATATGTTCGGTCAGTCCCATTCAAAGTCTGCAGTAAGTGGGAGATCATGTGAGAAATGTGAATGCCCTCACAGAGAGAATGACATGAAGCCAGCAGCATGGACTGCTAGCATTATTTGACAAAAGCAAGGCATTTTAGCCAGTCATTTCCAACTGGGCTCATTCAGATGTCAGAGTGGGTGGTGGTGAGTGGGTTTGGAAGTTTAATGTCCGGTCAAATGAGCTCAAATTCCTTTCCCAAGAGGGCAATGGGGAGAAACACTTACTGATGAATACTATTGTGCTGTGTCATTATTTCCTGGCAGTGTCCTTTGAGAAAGTCCTCTCTCCCTTCTTTCCTTTCTCCTCCTGGCCTTTGCAGCTGGTAGACTAGTGGTCATAATGACTCTGGGCCTGAGGGGGTGTGCTGGCCAGGAGGGAACCCCCAACCGAGGAAGAGACTCTGAGACTAAGCTCCCGTGAGGGTCTGGGCGTCAGAGAGGGGCTACTGGCTGATGAGAAAAGCAAGCTGTTGGTGGTGGTGGTGTGTGCGGGAAGGGGGTGGTCACTGTGAATGAATTGTATTTTCCTTTATTCTCTGGTCAAAATGATCTGTTATTTTGTGTAGAAATGGGCTTCATAGAGGTAAATGCTTATGGGTGTACAGAATAAATGAACGTTTTTGAGGTAAAAAATATTTTGAACATAATACATCTGTGTTTTTAGTACAAACATATATTGTATATTACGAATGAATGAGACTCACATTGTTTTTCTAAGAGTAAGAAAAGTCTGTTTAGTCATGGTACAAAACGACCACAAACATGTGAACATAGGGTTAGTAATGTTTCCCTTGACAGTGATTTAAAGACCTTTTCATGCTAAATGTCTACTAGTCCCTCAATGTAATGTGAGACAGTTGTAATTTTATGATTAGAGCTTGGACTTAGGACACAGACCCACATCACAACCCCTTGTGTTGAAGTCGTCATCAAATGTTCCAGTGGAACTTATAGGTTGCAGATTTTGCATTATACATCAGTCTTTCATTACATCACTTGCTTTTTCCTTTTCTGACATAACATAATCACCAATATGGAGGAACATCTGAGTCATCAAAGAGTATTGTGTGAACATCGTCTGGCTGCTGGAACATCTCAGCCAGGGGTTAAACATGTGTGGTTTTCTCAATGTACTTTTCTCATAAACTGAAGAACAAAAAACGTTTCCACTTCATAATAGTTACATACCTGTGATTGTAAAGTGTAGTGTATATTTTTTAATTTGTCTGATAATTTTATTGCCTTCTCCAGTCTTTGCTTTTTTTCTGCCTCTCTCAGAAACCATACATCTTGGCGGGTAATGCGGGTAATCTGTGTGGACAGCGTATAAAGCACTGCAGAAGTGAATGCTTCTGTTTTGCATTTGAGGGTTATTGAGAAGATCTCAGCACACAGGATTAATGGACATCAGACAGACTTACATGTGAAAGGCAGTGTTCAGACCCAAGGATAAAATATAATCTCATGCTGAGATCAAAGGCCAAGAACTATACAACATATGTATTTATTTAGGGTTAGCTTTGTATTTAATGTTGTATATTGTGGTTTATTTCTGTGCTCACAAATAGGTGAAAGATGTGTTGCTAAATGCAATCAGGAAGACCAACTCAAACAGATATATGCACAATATATTCTGTTGTGCTGGACTGGGCACTGAATGCACTTGCTTGCTGTCTCATGGATTTCAAACAACAAATTTGATGCCAAACACATTAACATTGACCCAGTCACTTGTACTGCCAGTTTGTTATTAAATAGCTTCATTGCATACATATATGATGTACCATCCAATGAGAGTCAAATATAATGTCTTTATCAGTACATACATATTATAAATATTCATTATGTCTCCAACCTCTGACAGGTATAAAATCACCTCTCTCCCCATCTCTGGTTTCAGGCTTGGTTGAAGGTATGGTCTCCTTCAAAGTTTCAGTCCATATATGCAGTGTTTTTTGGATGTTGATTTTGTAACAGTAACATTGTTTAGACTTACTGTACACAAAGTGTGTGATTCTCAAAATAACATTCAACCTGAACCATTCAGACTTTATAATCAAGCAACCCTTAGTTGGTTTTAATACAAGTATTGAGGTATTTCATCCTGAAACAATTGCATCCAATGTAGCTTGTTAGCAGAGGCTATTCCCCTCCCTGGCTTTAGGAAATAGACATTGGAGAGTGCAAGCATCTGCAATAATACCATCTGAGCACATTTTCCTCTCATCTGCAGAAATCGCTAATGTTATATTTGTCGTATTTGTGTTAACTGATAGGTGAGGACTTTATGAGGCATCAGAGACTCCCAGAGGCGGAGGTGGTTTTCTTGTCTGCAAACCTGGTCTGCTCCTTTGTTTGGAAGGGATTTAAGCCTTCCTCTGGGAGGTCTCGGTTGCATGTCAGTAGCGTCCATTTTAGAGACATGCTGCACAGCTTACAAGAAAAATCTGGTGCATACTGTACATCTCTCAGGAATTACGGCAATGGTTGTGGATGTATTGACTGCTAGCGGCTTGTTTGGAAATAGTGTTGTCATGCTGCATGAGCAGGAAGCTAGTGGATATGTCCTCTCTCAATAGGTCATGTGGCTTGAGTAGTTTCATAAGTCTGACCTGCTTCCTCTGTGGAGTTTATTTTGTGGTTTTATTGGTCTGTTTTACTCCTGGTTTCAGACACTATGATATGAGCTTTGACTGCTGCCTCCTACCGTACTGTTCTCATCGACCGATGGAGCCAAAGGCATGAAGAAGTAATCATGGGGGTAAATGTCCTCATTTGTCGTTGCACTTTGAAGTTTGTTGACTGTGTGGGTTGTGGGGAGGGTGTGTGGGGGACAGGAGGGGGGGAGGGGGGGGTTGGAGCTATAGGTGCTGCCAACTTGTCTGTGGAACATCATAAATACAATGAACAAGGGTGCCTCTAGGGTGCCATTTTGGATTACTCTCCCAGGGCCAACTTCAGTCAGAGCTATGCCACAGATCATGACAGCCAGATGATTAAAGAACACAACCTCTAATGTGTCCACGCTAACACAGCTCAGGTTACTGTACATACTAGAAGCACAGAATGATAAAGGTGGGCATCAGGCACTTACTGCTCATCACCAGACCGGTGTTTCACATTTATAAAAAAAGCATCTATACAATCACCTTTGCTTCATCTTATAACACAGTGTTTCACCAAACAAATGAGGATCTGGACAAGTTCCAACATGTATTCAGTAGTTCCATCCACTCCCCTGCTGGCTTTCCATGCACAACCATTTAGATTAAGGACTGAGAAAGTGGAGACACATCTCCTTCTGTTTTCACTCAGGGCCCTGACAGATAATTATCACTTTCCTCCTAGACTTGCTCAACAATGTGTGAAGTGCAGAATCATGAAGGGCTCCAGTATGCTTCAGAGGTGGGTCAGGACAAATTCCGGGTTTCCTCTGAAAGTAACTCTCTCACTCTCCGGAGAGACCTTACATAGACCCCAACCCATTTCACAGACAACCCTGACCCCCTCCATCCGTACCCCTCATCTCCCCACATGCACTTAGATGAGGTCATTTATTTTCCTGTCTGCAGATTAAAAACCCATCATGACTAAGCGGTTTCCTTTCTCACATCTCCCTTTTCTGATTTTCTTCTCCACCAAACCAAAGCATGTCTCTGTGTTTAGGGATTTCAATAGTCTGAACTCCAATTTGTTGTCCAGTGTGGCATGCATATAAGAGTATAATGGACTTTTTTCATATATTATAGGTGTATCTCTCATGCTATTTTAACTCTGAGTGCGACAAACCTTTGGCAGACCCTTTAGAAAGGTCCAACCAGAGTAATTATTCTAGGGAGTTACATCATCCAGCAAACAAACCGCCATGAAATAAGGCCTTGATATACCTAATATACTGGGAGAAGGTCAATCTAAACTAATTTACGGTAGGTGATTTGTTGGTGTAATACTGGATTTTTGGCCACCATCATCAATCCACAAATCACAATAACTGCTTCTTTTGTTTCTTTTTCTTCTATTTAGTCATTTTTCTCAGTTTTTCTCTCAGTTTCACAGACACAAACTCAACCTCTCAAATAAGGCCAGAAATTAAAGACGGCCTATACAGATAAGAACTGGAGTAGTTCTGTACATCTGATCCGGCCCTGTGAAACAGTAGGAGTCAGAAGTACTTTCACATGAAAACGTGTTGGTTGAAAACGTATGCTTTACATCCTAAACACTGCCCAGATGTGAGGCTTGGAAAAAGTTTTGATAATGATTGGAATATATTGTAATAATTTCTTAGATGATATTGCAGTCATTAAATCACTTTTGAGGTAACCATATGATTTATATAGGCTTAATTGCACAATGTTACATAATGAGAATAAATGACTCACTTGAGACTTGAGAGAGATTTTCTGGATTTGACTTTTAGTTTGCACAATGTAAATCTTGGAAGGGCTAATGACAGGACACAGAGTACTATTCAGAGAGCTTTGACCTTTGAAATGAATAGTTTGATTAATAATAATAATATGGAATTGCTTGCTTTGGATATTGTCACATACACAGAGAGACTCACATTTGCCTGAATCAAGTGTTAGAGGGACGTCCTTCTTCACTGAGTAAGCAGACAAGCCTCTATCAGAGCCTGGGATCCTCTGGCCAGAGGCCACACTGTGTAGACCACAAGGCCAAGTTTATGATTGGATCCGCCGCTCAGTCTTACTGTTAGAGGAGCAGCACTGCCTCCCAGCGACAGCAAGGCCAACAGTACTGTACATGTACATTCAGCCAGCCCACCTGGCACAACAGCAAGGGCTGAGATTCCATTTTGTGATGATGTTCCCTCTCATGTACCCTAGCTCACTTCCTTTCTTGATTCTGATGCAACATTAGAATGTATGGAAGTGAAATAGTTACTTTAGTACCCAATCTAGCAGTTACATTATCCCTATTCTGTCTAATATGTGAACACAAGTGAATAAGGACACGTGGAAGGAAGCAACCTTTAGGGCTGGAACACATCCCAAAGCTCCTTTCCTTCTGACCCATCCTCCCTAGGCCTGGTGACCATCAACACTGTTTTCAAAGCTAGGAGGACTAATAAAACATTCAGCTGTGCTCAAGGGCAAATAAAGGCCTGTCCAGAGCAATGAAATGAAAGGGAGCGGTAACCAATGCAAAAAGGGACAATAAAAATGCAAAGAGTTGAAAAACATAATTTGAAGCCACCGTTTGTTGCTCATGTAGTGGGAAGTGATGACATCATCTGAATGTCTGAAATGTCAGTTTTTTACAAGTTTGATACACAAGACATGTACAGTTACTGTAATCCTTTTTAATGCATTACCAGAGACTACATGTTCTTTAGAATCTTTTGAACCCGTTATTTCATTCATTTGAAATGTCAGCAAATACTCAGGAACAATTCAGTAACATTGAGAATAGAAAACATGTTGGTTGGATGTAAAGAAGGAAGCCCCTGTCCTTGTCTTAACAGTAAAGAGGTTTATGTTGAGGATCTAAAGTGTCAGTTAAGCTTTTTGCCTGTGTGTTGCAGAGGGATGGAAACTATGGCAGAAGAGAAACAGGAGGCTGCCTGAAATGATGGAAAGCACAGGGTAGCTCAGTCGTTTTGGCCACTTTGATGGCTGCACTGCTGGATGGGAAACCCTTTGATCTCTGTGTGTTGCACTGGTCACCACTTGACTACCTCTTCATGTCCTCTCAACACCTACAGCACAGTGTATTTTGGCCTTGAAGGAGCTAAATTATGATCTGCCAATGTATGTGAACACAAGGACTCTGAAGCAGAGGGCAGCTATGATGACTGATTTTCTTCTTTTTTTTAAGGCGTCAGTGAAAGTCCTGCTTTGACCTCAGGCTGGGTTTTGCATCTTTAAAGGGTAAAACATTTATTTATCTATGGTTTGAGACACTGCCATGCTTGCTGTGAAGTATTCAAAGAAAATAAAATCCTCCTGAAGTCAAGCACTGTCAAGTTCAATTATTCATGTTCAAATGTCGCTGTTTCCAATGTTTGCTCTTCTGCTCAAATTTTCCATCTGCTTTGAAAGTCCCAGTTCAATCTGGAGCAATGACTACTCAAAATTGTCTACTCTCTAACTCCCCAGACATATGAGTTGAAAACCTGGATCACCTGGACAATACCAAAACCTTTTAAACACTCATAAAGTTCCATATGCTCTTAGTTTTTCCATATAAACCAAGCAATTTACAAAACAAATCTCATGTAAACTTAGAACTGGTGAACAACATAGCTTTTTCATCGATATATTACTCATTATGTAATGAAATGACTGCTATTTCTATCTATAGGGTACTGTAACATAAAATGCATCCTCACCAATTGTTTACGGTATGTGGTATTTAACTCATTGTTAAATGAGGTAACCCTAACCCCGTCCTGTTAGTTTGATTCTCAAACACCTCTTTCTTTTAAATGTATAAATACTTTGGTATTTTTTTATATTTACGTATTTATATTTATACCTAATTGCTCCTATCACATAATGATAGGAGAAAGTGGGTATCATTGGAAATTACTCAGATGGTCTATTGTGTCATTTTCCACAATCGTTCCAGTAAACCCACATTAGGAAACCAAAAATAGCAGAGGGGTGAGTGTTCCTTTTGGCAGGGATCTTTTATCATGGTGTCAAGCCAGACAGGGAATACAGATGCTGTTATCATTATGGTTTTGGCACACAAGCAGGGGAACGGTGGGGGGCCTCCTTGATGCTGCCCCCCTTTTTACTGGTGGGAAAACAAAGCCATTATAATCATTGATTCACGCCCCAAGGAGCTGCCAAACTCATCCTTCTTGTAGGAGTTGTCGTAAGACAGTTTGAAATTGAATATATTTCAATACACCTTTATTTTGACTCTACTGGTGTCAAAACTGTCTTTCTGCCGTGGCAAAAAGGGAATGTTAACTTGTAGCGTCATAAATGGCAAACATATTGTTTTCTAGAAAGGCCGTCCAAACTCTGTCTGTCAGTGGGTGAATCAGTATTGTAGGGAGAGTGTGAGTGAGGTATCAGAGTTTAGGGGTGTTGGAAGCTTTAACAAACAAAACCACAAAGTCCCAAAATAACCATCATGCCAGCAGTCACACGTAATAGGTCTGGCTCAAGGAAAGTCAAATGACCTAGTAAAGATAGCACCCTTTTTTCTCTGAAATTGTATTTTGTAGAAAACAGTCATCCTAAGACATTAATTTGACAAGTCAAGGATCTCAGAGAAAATAATAATAATAATAGAGGAAGACAATTACATTAAAAAAACAGAGGGCACCTGAAGGGCATTAAAAACATTGTAAAAGAAAATATGAAATAACGTGCTTCCTTTTGTGAGCCGACACTAGGCGCTATCTTTAAATGCCATTTATATGCCATGTCTGGAATATTGCTCTCATTTCAAATTGTTTCCGGTACTTCAAATTTCAACCTCCAATTGATAAAGGAAGCCTAGCTGGTCTGTCTACATTTACAGTACAGTCGTTTTAGTTATTTGGGCTGACCTGGTAACTGGGTCAGTGATACAAACACACATTTGTCATTGAATGACCCTGTGGCCTCAAAGCCATGCAGCAGCATTGTGTAAAACTCTCAGTGGATAGCTCATGGTCAACCATTTAAAAATGGAATGGCATTTGTGGGGCGTCATGGAGTTTTGTGAGGCTTGCATGCTGTTATTATAATTTTTATGGGTTTGAGGAGGTCTGCCATGTTCTGTTTAAAGAGAGCTTCAACTTAACATATAGATGATTAATAATGCAATTAGAGGTCTTGGAACATGGACTTCATGCCAGAGTAGAGAGCCTGTGAACTTTCCCAACGGGTAATTACATTGAAACCAATTCCTGTTTCATGCAGTGGCTCTGGACATTGAGGCTTTCTCTGGTGGAAAAAGAAAGAGCTTTCCCTTTCTCAACGTCTCAAACTATTGGGGTACAAACCCAAACCCAGTATCAGAACCATAGCCAGAACTGTGTTGGAAAAACCACAGTTCTCTACCACCCTTCTTCTCCTCCCCAAAATGGGTTAGGAGGAAAAGTTGAACTTGAGAAGACGCAACATGTTTGGGATTTGTGAGAGTTGACTGTAATCTTCCTAATTGTATGTTACTCTCATTAAAGAAGACTGAGAATCAGGGCCATCTCCAGACAGAGTCTGGATCCTCATTGGATGTGAACATAAGAACAGGAAAAGGGGATCACCTTCAGTTGAGATAGGTAATCAAGGTAATCTAGCTGGAGTGAATCAAGATGGATTTACAGTATGATTTTTGCAAAGGTTCAGATTTTAGGAATACTCTCCAATTCAGTTTTTGTACCTAACAGGAAGCACCTGCATAGCTGGTCATACTATCTCACAACTGCAGTCTCACTCACTAATTCATTCACTCACTCTTTACAGTTAACCAATTACTCTCTAGGCTCATATGGTGATGTATTTGAGTTGCTGTGCTAAACCCTGTAAGCAAATCTAAAACCAGTTAAATTGTCATATTACTAAAAAGCCTTGCAAACAAGTTTTAAATATACTTGTGATCCAAGAACAGAATTGTTCTTGATACAAGAGTTGATCCAAGAGTTGGGGAAAGTAGTAAACTGCTGACTTCTTCAATCACAGACAATTCTATATTCAAGTTTAAAGGAATGAAAACAAGCCTGAAGAAAATGTTGACATGTTACTGTAAATTCAAGAGCAACGTATTCTCCATTCATAATTTGAGTAAAAACGAAACCTGTTGCTTTCACATCAGATAATTGCATACATCAGACACATACTGAGTATGTAAGTCATATGTTTTGTAATTTCTTTGTCATTTTCAATGACCCTATCTTAAATATTCTGTGTCGTATGTATAACAGTAAATCAGCTAATTTAAAAGCAGAAGCAGATTCATACTTACACCCTGAAAATAACACTATTTGTTGTAAAGCTTACAGGTCAATTACCAAGGTGAAAGGTGACAACTGGAAGTTAGTATGGTAAGGGTAGTTTGAAAGGACATCATTAATCATTTACTGGGGGACTCGGTCATACAATTTTTTTAACTTCTATGTGTAACTGATGGCGCCAGGCATACCCCTTCACTCATCAAAGTTACTTAATGAAGGCAATAATGATGGCTGTACCGTATCAGTTTCCCTTTGACTGTCAACCCCTGAGATATTTGCCTCTTGCTCGTGTTCGGTTTTGGAAAGTTCTAAGTGAACCCACAGAATAGTGAATTGATACACATTAACACAAGGCCTTCATTCTGTGAGATGGGAATACAGTACAGTTAGTAGGATTATTTTAGCAGGGCATTCCTTTATATGTTTTTTTTTTTTAATGTTCAGTCAAATGCTATCGGTTGGTTTGAAAAATTAAATATCTTACAATATTGTATAAAATATATAAGGCAAAATAGATGTGATGTGACTTCTTTTAGCCAGTAGTTAAATTTTTCTTAATTTCATGAAATAATGAACATTCTGATTATGGTTTTAGTGTGTGAGAATATCCAACTCTGAACCTTGCCCAGGGACTTGGTATCTTTGAGTTATTTAGATGTTCAAACTGTGTTCTTCCAGAGGTGTATCGGTAATCATAAACTTCAGGAACCGCTTTTTATGGCCTGGCTAACTGAAAATACAGAGGGTCATACTGTGGGAGACGACTAATCATTAGCCACTGTAAATAGTCCACCAACTAACATAACATTTAGTGAGGAACTCGTAAGGCTTAAAATAGATATCGGCTCTTAGTGTAACAATGTAACAAGCTGCCAGTTTCCTTGCCCTGGGTAGTGGTTTGAGGAATGTCTAGACGTGATTTGTTAATTGGCCTTTACACGCTTTTGAAGGTTATCTTGCCGTTTGCTTTTCCTGGTGCAGTTGAAACCCATGGCACATAAAGTAGCTGAAAAATTGTGTCAGAGGAATGCTTGGATGCTAACCATGTAATATATTACTTTAAAGTGACATGGAGGGCTGGTTTCTCATTTTGAAGCCAAGGTAAAAAGAGTATCTTTTCATTCACTACAGAATTATACATCATCAAACAATGGAACTGAGCCCTGTTTAATGCAGGGCAGTAAACCACCAGCCTGTTTCTTAAATAACCTAAGAGGGTTACGGAAGCTTGCTGAAGTGTCTCAGGAGTATAGGGCATAATGAGAAGGATATGGCCTCTGTAACTCAGACTTTAAATGAAATAAGCAAAATGAGTGCAGTGGTTGAGTGTAGTAGATGATTAATGTGGGCTGCCACATACGGTTTCACTGCTGTGAACTCAACTGGTGTCCAAAATACATCTTTCTCCAGTGACCTAAGGCTTCAGGAGTCAGGGGGCTATCAGGTTTCATATGCCCTACACAGTATGAAACCTGCTAGCTGGGACATTTGAGATGCTATTCCTGTGCACCTATGTGGAAAACAATTTTATGGCTTGATGAGCAACATGTAATTTATATTAAACCAATATGACATGGAGGTTTAGTTCATTACTGACAAATGTAGAAACAATAATAGCATATAGCCAATACATGTTTGTTATTATATGCAGGTATATGCTACATTATATTGTATAGCTGTGACTGTCATCAGAACACAGTAGGTACAGTAAAAACACAGATTTATGGATGGGTAATAAGACAGAATATATGATGCTGTAATAGCTGATCTACTGATTGTGATTAACATAAGCACACTATGTAACTACAATGGTGTTGCTAAATGTATTGCTATGTAGTTATGTGGTAGTTATTGTAACCTTAACAATTCTCAATACCTTTTTATAAAATCCCGTCTTCTTAACTAATGTTTCACTAGGTACTGACGAACGAACACCTGAGGTCAATGGAACAGAGCTAAACAACACAAAACAAAACATTTCACATCAAACGCTGACATACGGGTCACATTTTTAAGGATACATCCAAAGTTTGAAAACTCCAGATTCCTTCCTTGCTTGGTATCTCTTTGATTGTAACTTTGTATATCCTCTTTGTCAATCAAAGACAGACATGGTTTTATTTCTGAATGTGGTCAAGGCTTGAAGTCTGCCTGGACATATGACAACATTTACCGACATTTGGGAGTGTTTTCCATTATTTTGGAGCCTGATGAAGTGTTTAAATTCAAACTTATCTTGTTCACTTCATATGTCTATGGCTGTGATCATTTAAAACTTACTTATAACATTGCAGAGTAAACGTTTGATAGATATAGTCTGTAAAATAATCTATTTCAAATCAAACTGCAACACTTCACATTAAAGGTTAACACGGTCGGCGATTTGCGGTGAAAGTATTTGGTGCCCCCTCTGGAGAAACGATGTTGGTGCATGTGCTATCACCTATTTTCTTCATTGACGATGTCGTACCTAGACCAACAATGCCTGTTCTGATGTGTCACAGTGGCCACTTTGCTACCAACAAGTTTTTCTCCAATCGACTGCGTCGAGGTTTAAACCTGAGTATTTTTACAACATAACTGGACACAGATTTTCCACTAAGATCTGTCAGCGGTGGATGAGTAAAAGTCTGCCTGGGCCACATCCAGGAAGGAAGATTCCAGATTACTGCTGCTGCCAGCAGCCTAATTCAGACCACATGTACTGGAAAGCATAGAGGAGGAAGCCCCTGAGCTGGAAGGACAACAGCAGCAACTAAGACAGCTACTGCTTTTAATCTTGCCCTTTCAGAGAAGATCTGGTGTTTGACTTTGCTTTCGCCAGCGGTCCACTGAATGTGTTTTACATTTGAGTTCCACACACTTAACCCAATGGCCCGTAACCTATCTTGTCCACCACCGCAAGAATCAGGAGTTTATTGATGGGAATGACATCACAAGCCAGACATTACCCGCTGTGTGAAGCCACAGTGTCCATTTACATGTACGTATATGTTGTTGATAAGTATAATAGTTCCTAGAGGTTAGTATTTACTATTACATGCAGAGATTATTAGTTTATTAGTTTATTCCGATAGGCTGCTAGGGATTGTCAGGAAGAAACGGAATTCTAATGGACATACCTGTACCTGTACTTGCTACAAATGGCTATGAATTACATTTTATTAAACAACTGAAACATTTGGAAAAAATCACTAAATTTATATATAGCCTTTTTTTTTTTACAAGCAATTTTAGCAACACATGCCTTTACTGTTGGCTCCAAATCAACTCTGAGATCCAATCTAAACAGGGAATACAAAACAATACTCAAAATCTTAAAGAATATGTATTGACCCAATACCTAACATCCAAACATGCATGCCATAGTTCAATTTCGGTTTGTTAAAGATGATAAATAACTTGGTTATTTATCAGCGGACTCTAAACTGGGGACTCTAAACTAGGGAGTTACTTTGGTGTTAAGATGTGTCTGAAGAGAAGGATTTCCCCCACTGGGTTTCAGGATTTACTGTAAGTATGGCCATGGGCCTTCCCGTACCTGGGTCTTCCATTGCTTAGTACTCCCCCTTTCCCTGCCCCCATCCTTCAGAGATGGAAATCCTGCAGTGCAAAGTAGACTCATTCACAAACAATTCTGCAATATCTGGGCCAAGTACATGTGCCAGACATAAAATATTGATCTCACCTTCCTTTAACTGCCAAGCCCTTAAGAGGGTCATTTACTTAATCTTTGAGTACCTTCCAATATCAACAGATATATTTCCTATTACATGCTGTACCAGGCAGTGAGAGTTCAAGCGGGTTTTTGAGGTAGCTAACTTCTGACATAAAAAGGATACTATGGTATCAAATCCAACTTTATAGCATGACTTTTTCATACTTCATACAGACTGTGGGGCCATGTCAGTTGAAAACTGTGTGTAGGAAACAAACTGCCCCACAATAGATGTAAGTAACCAGTTGCAAATAAAACCACACACCATGGACTTGTAAATTAATCGCAGAATCAGCAAAGCTAGTTAGTTCTTTCTAGACAGCGTATAGTCTTGTGAAGAAGTCTTGTAAAAATCAGGTAACTTTACAAGATCTGGATTTAATTGATTTTCCATAACAAAGACATGTATTCTGTGGGATGAGGACTATAGAACTACTGTTCTTTTGTATGAGTACGAACTAAGGTAACATTTTTATGAAGCAAGCATGGTGTGTTTAAAGGCAACGGATAGTCAAAATGTAATTAGCTGTACATTTTAATGGATGAAGCTGAACTCTTACTTAAACATACTGTTATTCATAAACAGTGCCCAACAATAAACACAGTGAAGTAATCTTAGGTTGAAGCTACAGTCCTGTATATCAAGTATGCAAGCGAGATAAAAAAAATATCCAATCTGTTCATGAAAATCCCTCTGCTCTTCAAGGGCCTCTCTTTTGATACATTTCACTCACACACTGTGCACACGTGTGGGTTTACTGAATTATCTATGGGTATATTTTCAGAAATAATGCCTTAGCATTTGTAATGATCTCGGAGCAGACATGTTGTAGAAATGTTGATTAAACAAACCAAGATGAACACAAGCTCAGCCACATTCAAACATGCAGTAGAGTTAATATATTGTGGGGAAGTAGGCCAGATGTTTTCCAAACCCAGAATGAACAGGCCCTGAAACACAGGGAGAGAAAGAGAGAAAGATAGACAAAAAAAACGTTCTGGTCAAGTGACCAAAAACCTTCCTCATTCAAACCTCACATCTGGGATTGACATTACACTTTGTACAACAAATTGATATTAATGATTGTAATTGGGACGAATATAGTTACCTTATGTTTGCACTGATGTTGTAATTGCGAACATTACATAGCTATGGTAATTAGGGAAACGGTCAGATCTCATGGAAAATGTTGGCATCTTTGCAGAGTGATTCTTTTGGACTCATTCCAAAGTTCAAACATGGTGTCTCAATAAGCCAAAAAAGTTATCACAGTCTTGTCACATACTTTTAAGCACGTCAGATCAGGATTGGGATTGTATTTCCAGGAGATGAATTTGAGTTTTCAACCAAATTCTGAAAAAACATTGATTGGATTTGAAATTAAGATGAAGCTAACCCTAACAAAAAAAGATCTTAGGGTTTAAACTTCTCATCTGTAGTACAGACCAGTCTAACTTCATGTCTACTCATGTTGTTCACAGTGCATCCAAGTTTTCCAGAAAGAGAGTGGTTTGACGTTAAGCTGTAATGTGAAATCATTAACTTGACTCATGTCAAGTTACCACAATAATCGGTTTTCCAAAAAGGAAATGTTATTGCTGGTGTTGGCTTTTATTATTGTTTACATCCTCCATCAATTTATTGATATATTTTTGTCGTAAAGTCCCAACGCCATTGTAAACATATCAAATGATATATGATCATATTATTTTGTGGATTGTCTGTGGTGGCAAGCCCTTCTTACGCCTCTCGCCAGAGGAGTAGGAAAGATTTGGGAGTTCCAAAGACATGTCCAAGACAAACAAAGTAATATAATGATCTTCCCAGGTGATTTCTGTGTGTGGTGTAAACGGTTGAAGCACAGAAGCCTTCAGGTCTCAGCACTGACTGCATCTAATATGAAGTAATTATATGAATTGAGGACACATGTCTTTGACATCATACCTGGACTATTCCATATGAAAAGATAAATATTGTATATTAACTAGGTACACCATGTACACCAAACAACACCATGTACACCAAACAAAGCATAGTTTGAGTGCATACAATCTAAGCATTCCATTGGAAGATCTCAAAAGTTGACAACGTCATTACAGCATGACGTTAAAAATAAATCTTTAAAAAGCTATGTGAGGCAATGCCAGTGACATGTCTCTTTGACTTGCCATTGCCGAACAGCCACAGGGAGGATCATGCTTCGTATGATGAACATATCTGGGTTGCTGAGGGCTTTATTTTGCTTTGTCCTCACATAGTATTTTGGTTTGGCGTCAGTCATGTTTTCCAGTTATTTTCCACCAGTTTTCATTCGTTTTTTTCATACAGTACACCTAATTGTAATGAATGGCAACATCTTCATTTTTGACAGGGCGTTTTCAGGAAAAATGAAATTTAGGAGAAAGACTTTCCACATTACATATTTTTTTATATTTTTTTATAGCTGACTAATCATTATATGTTGCTATTTATATAATTGTATCATTATTTAAGTAACTTGGTAGGTTAGTCAGGTGCATTTCTTTGTTTCAATATGAATACGTGTGCCCTGTCAAAGACGTACCAAGGACATCTCGAGGGCATACAAATCTATATCCTTTTTTTATTTACGTCTCAGCTTAAACTACAACTATGTTGATATTCCCCCTTTGAGCCCCCCCCCCAAAAAATAAAAAAAATAAACAAACTCCATGACATAGTATGATTTGTGTAATCTTTTTCTTTTAACACTTGCTCAAGTTTGAAGGAGACACCATTCTAGATACTGTAGCTTTTAGGTTTACATTATAGGTATTACAAAACTCTTCCACAGTTAAAAGACCCTTTAATCGTTAGATGATTTGGCCGGGTACCCTCTTTACCGAGACGGCTCCAAATCTCTCTTTCTGTGGTTTTTCAGATCGCTTCCACAGCTGTCTGAGATGTGCATAACCTTCTTGTCCGAGATGAGTACAAAACTCCTGTCTGAGGGGCAGCACGCTACCTATATCAGAACGGTTTCCTATGATCAGCCTCAACACACCTCAAAACCCTGGTCTCAGCTCAGACTGATCCTACCCAGAGGACGTTGGCTGCCCCACCGGCTCCTCCCGACGGTGTTAGCGGTTTTTGAATGTGGAGTGATGTCATGCATCTGTGCCTCATACAGACACCCTGGGGTTTCGCCCCAGCCTCTGTCTGGATAGAGGTGGCACTAGCAGCAGTCAGCATTCTCCAAGACATGAGTGCACAAGGGTTTACTAAATGCTCTGTTGGTAGTTTTTCAGAGATACTGCCTGAGAATGATCTCAAAGAACAACGGTGTTCTTTATACTGTCCATATACTGTGGGGGGCATACAAAAAAAGGGGTGGGGTGAGGGAAATGGCAAGAAAGAAATAATAAAAACATACAGCAGGGTTAAAAAGAGAGGGTGAATCAAAGAACAGAAAGAGTGGGATTCTCTCTCTCCCCTCCTGGCTGACATATATTTTTGTTTTATGTAGGGAGGTGGTCTTGGCGCATATGCAACGGACAGGTCACAGACAGTCAAATCCAAGATGGAGGAATGTGACGACCTATCTTTTATGACCCAGCTCTTCTGAATGGCCAGTCATGCATCATGATAGTTTTAAAACCTCTTCCATTGGGATCAAAGCAGAGGGTAGACAGGTTACAGAGAGTTGACATTCTGCAATGAGGAAGTACCACACAGGTGAAAGGTGCAGACTGGGATACAAATGTAAAGATGCCTGAGATTTTTGAGGTGTGTCGAGGAAGATGAATATATCTGCTCACCATCTGATCAAGATGGAGGATTATTTTGGGGGGGGAAAAACCATGAACCTGTTTCTTCCCTTTGTGAGAAATTGTATTGAGCAAATACTTTTACCTGGAACTCAAAGGAATGCTCCAATAGTTTTTTTTCAGGAAATTTTGAAATTTACCTTTTGTTTCGAGGTAGGGTATTTTGCATACCGCAAGGTTGACATTGAACACAAAGTTTAACCCATCAATATCTCTTGGATGAACCATTTCAAGATGGGTTAGGGTTTGGGGAGGGGGAGATGACAATGAGACACAGAAACCTTTCAGTTCACTTCTGATGTGAAACCTTTACAGTACCAACAATTATGTTTTCTGAGTTTGAAACCCTCATTACTGTCACTAAAGGCTAAAGGTTTGTCCAATTATGACTTCCATAAATGTAACAACAATGACGTGTTATCACTAAAACCCTCCCCCATTTAAACATCCACCAGACTTTAGCAAATAACAAAATGTTTGGCCTTGTAAAACTTTCAATGGTGCATACTGGATGATGGCTTTGAGCCTGTCTCAATCTCCAGTGAAGATAATGGGAATCCTAGGAATGCCAACTAAGAGGCTCTGTTATTAAATCAAGATTACATAGGCCTAATTCAATAGTGGCACATCATTAAACTAACAATGGCACATATTTGGACATGTGTTGTTGATATAAAATTAAACCTACCACTGGACAAGATCATGACATGTTTGTGTTCTATAAGTGAATTATACTGTACATACAGTTGAAACTTAAACTCAACACAAACACAAATTTCCATCATTACAGAGAGGGTAGTTCATGAACTTTGCAGATTTTTCCCCTGAACAGAGGGGTGGCTTATTTCAAAATCAAATATATGATTATGGAAAAGTAGTTTTCAGTTAAATCTTTGTCCATGGATGGTGTTATTTTCGATGCACAGTTGTACACGCTAAAAGAGCTTAGGCAGAATCCTTTGTGTTGAACTTTATCGAAGGACTGGTAGCAGGAACAGAATGATAATGATTTGTAAATCCACTTCTACGTGTCCATTTGTTGTGGACTATGGATTACTAATATTGCTGTGGAATCAGTAGTCATTATATTCATGCAGTTAAATGTAGAATGTTTATGTTGACCTTTTCTGGGTGACGTATTGTTAGATTGTATGTAATAGTGTGCAGAATGCATCAGGTTTTTTTCCCTGTTATCTAGACAGGCAGCTATTGCATTGTGGCAGATGGAACAAAAATTCTAAATGGGTCCAGTCATTTTGTGACTTTCTAAGGGATTTTCTTTTTTTTGTATGTGTCTGTAAGGTTTCTGGAAAATTCCAATGAAAACACATGGTTTTGCATTGTGAGCAGAATCCCTCATACAACTGACTGGCGACTGTCTGATAGGGAACTTGCTAAATGTACCTAATCCTTGACTTTGACTGAAGTATTAGGTATTCAGGTGTTGACCTCATATTTCAAAACACAATAGCAAAATTAAATGTGTCATGCTGCATTAAGTGAACTCGATTGGCTTGATGTTTCCTGACATTTTGGGGGTAACGGGGTAACATGGCATGACACTATTCCTTCGAAAGGCTAAGATCTTATGGAGCATTTCAAATACACTATACATGACCGTGTGTGTTGCTTTATGGCCACTTTCATAAAGGTTAGAATGTTCCTATTATACACAGATCTGTTGCTTGTTGCGGATTCCTTTGTTCATACACTTTTGTTGTCATCTGTCTGCTCACCATTTCTTTCTCAAAGCAGCTAAATGTTTTGTATTATTAAATACACTCAAACAGCATGTCAAATATCTCTCTCTGTCTCTCTCTCTCCTGTCTATTACTGCAGATTCAACGTGCTTTGAACTTCATCAGCCGTTTGTTATTCTCTGTGTTTGCATAATAACAATGGCTCAGGATTCCGACCAGGATTCCAGACAAAATTGAGCTTCATCCATGCATCCATCCATCCATTTACCTGCACTTCATCCATGAGATCAACAACCTGTTTAAAGATATTTAGCTACAGAGGACCTGCACTCTTTCTGCATTCTACTTCTACTCACAGTTTCTCTCATTTCCTCTCTCTCTCTCTTTTTCTCACACACATAAACACCCACACAATGTGAAAGAAAGCAAACAATGAACACAAAGATCCAGGACCACTTGAAACAACAAGAAGCAGGTGTTTCAGTGTGCTGGCTTGTTGAACACGAAGTCAAGCGAAAGACATCACAGACAATCTACCTTCATCAGAATTCCATGGTGACAGGTCTCTCCTAATCAAAACACAGCATGAGTGACAGGAAGAAGCCCACCCACCACGACCGTTTCAGTCCAGATTTGATCCATCATGCCCAGACGCCACTGGATGACCAGTACAGAAAGTACAGTAGCATCTACTGATGAGAAAACTAATGATGAAGTCACCATGATAGCCCATGTAATATACTCTGTGATTATAGTAGTCAGTCAAATAAATTATGGTTTGGATGGTGGGTTTGTGGATGCAACAGGCTAACTGACAGTCCTGTGAATTCACAGTATGTTTAAAGTTGAAAAGGGTGATGGATGTGCCGACACTGCTGACATGCTACTATGATATATTCTTTCTCATGACTTATCAACCGCAAAGATGAGGATAGACTTCAAATGTTCCAGTGGGGAATTTACCCAGAAATCATATATTTTGAGAGAGCTAAAATATGTCAAATACACATTTAGTGTGTCCTGTTATGTCATTATTTTAAGACGTATCTTCTGCTGTATCATTCTTGGCTTATAGTTGGAACTCCTCATCCCATCTCAGTCATAAGATGAGGGAGGAAGTGCTTCTGATTTTCATTCCTTTCATATTAAACATAAGAGGTAATAAGGATGTTTCTAAAGTGCACACTGGATTGTATGCAGTGAATATTGCTGTCAAGTCCATTTTTAAATTTTGCATTCATTTGTTTCAAACATTAAGTCCAGTTACATAGAATATATGAGTTCTTCTATACTTGTTAGCTGTGTGGTGCTGCCTAACTATAAACAGAAAGAGAATTCCATATACCGGTAATAAATGCTGTTTTTGAACACTTTGTACTGTTACAGTGTCCTTAGACCCAGAGGCACATAAGTAAAGTACCTACATGAAAAGCATTTTGACTCAGTTTGACACTGCCGGTAGTCTCGGTTTGCCAATAATTGTAAGCAGTATTTTGTATATACAGTCAGTGTACATCAATGAAATACCTGCAAAGATTGGCCCTTCCATCCTCTTCCCATTCTTTCAAAATACAAGTACGCTTAGTCAGCTTCCAACTGACCTGAAAATGATAAAACCTTTGCAGTTGCTTCACATCTGGTTTGAAATGGCTTTTCCACATTCAAAGTCTGGCTACAGTATGTCTTATGCTCAAGGAACATTAATTGACTTTTGAAATAAATGTACTGTATATTTTAGATCATAATCGTGAAAAATATTGTATTTTCTAAAGAACCATTGTTTTTGGTTTTGGTATCCAGGCAATGTCATAATCAGCTGACTTCATCAGCTAATCACTGTCAAGTAGATCCACTGAAATGGAAATTGGAATGGATTAAGAAGCTATTGGCAAACGAGTCATGTTCATCAAATGATTTACACAGGTGAGAAAACTTACAGTAGCATTGTACCTCGAACAGAGGTCTAGGTACATAGATTAAGTCATGTCCAAGCTGGAAACGAGAAGAAAGATTGTTCCTCATTTAAAACCTGGCATGCCATGGTCTGCTGCCTGGGGCAACATTTCAATGCTCCTATAGACAAATGCAACCCCAGCCTGGTAAATGTAGAGTAGCACTGGAAATGGAGGGTTACTCGTCAACTTAAAAGTATTTCACTATTAACAGAGTGACTGAACTGGAGAGCACTTTGTCAGCATTTATCATTAAGGTAAACTTGGAATGGAGGTCTGACTAGGTACAGTATCAGACTCCATTTTAAGTCTAACATTTGTCAACGTGTGACCTATTAAATGTACAGTTTATGTCTCCCGTGAGAAGTGAATCTCTGTTTGTAATCTGATTGTCTGGTAATTATTTGTGTATACAAAGGAGCTGACATGCATGCTTCCTATCTTGACTGTAACTAATTAGTTTTATATAAACAGTCCCATCACATCTCACTTTCCTCACTGCCTATGAAAGATTTAAACCTCCCATGGTGTTTATGTTTCCATGTTAGAATGCTCATAAAAAAGCCATCGACAATAACACATTGTGTTTATGATTTATTCTATCCAATGCATCATTTCCATTTAATTACATTTGATTTTAAAGTATTGTGATGGATTATTGTATGAATCCCTCTTCAACTAGTCGATTAGCAGCAGTATCATTCTGCATTCCAGTGCTGACTTGGCTTGCCTCTGGAGCTGGGTTGAGTTAGGCCTGGTCAGTCCTCAGATGACAGTGAAACTGTAAGTGGTATTAGCAGGTCTTTTGGGCCAGTGAGTGGGCATGCATCCCTCTGGTCCTTTTAGATCACAACTGAACTGCATGCTGCTCAAAAAACAAATGGATATAGCAGCCCTTTAATCTCACTCTTCAAATATTTACATTGTGGTTCCTGAATAATTCTTTGGCTGAGTGTGGGGAGAAACGCAGATACACGAAAGCTTGATTGACCTCTCACTGAAGACTTAACAGTGTTGATATGCCAGCTCATTAAGGACATCATTAGAGAGCTAATGCTTCCTGACACTATAATCCATATGTTGACACATGCGGTGTGCCATGACCCTCTCCCAAGCCCATCTCATGAAGACTCACGGTAATAGATTCTACCATGAGACAGAGACGTTTATTTTCTCTTTGAACTCTTTACTTGATTAAAGAGAACTTTAGAAAGAAAAAATACTGGGCAGTATCATATTCTCAAAAACCTGTCTTTGTTTTATGCCAAGCCACTTGCTTTATTCAAGGAATCTCTCAAATTAGCAGCATAAAAAAGGGATTGTGCAAGGGATATAAAACAACAATGTTGCAATTGGCGTAAACTGCACGCATTCTTGATCTTCTTCTCTGTGATTTCGAGTAAACATCCAGTAAATGAAAAGCTCATGCAGCATCTATTGTTATATTTACTAACCAATTATTCTTAACGACACCATGGTGTTATATTTGCAGCCTTTAAGTTTTTCCCCCTGAAAAAGCATTTTATAATGACCAAATTCAAAACATTCGATTACAGTTGCTGAACAGGATGGGCTATTGCGCTTCTCTGAAGACGAGATTTGCTTTGATGTGGGTTGGTGAGACTGAGCCAGCCATAAAGCAGCTGGATAGGCCATGTCCAGAGAATGGAAATTTTCACTCAGGGAGCCAAGCCCAATGCATGGGCTGGCTTCTCTGGCAGATCAAGGATCAGGTAGCTTTCCACAAAACCTCATTTGAATTGGATTTGTTAGGTTCTCAACCACAATTAAACTGAACTTAGATCAGTTCATATGGGAAGCATTTTCCCTATTCTGGTTTCTCTGGATGGATGGCTCCATGTAGGGATGCAACATGGGAGTGTGTGATTGCAGGCAGCCATGGAATTGGGCTTGCATTTGTCCCAAAATGTTGCAAAAATTAAAATAAATCGCTTGGAAGGCAGAATCTGGGGCCGATTTTTTTTCCACAACTAAGAACAGGATGGGAGCAGATCACTTTTGCTTAGGGTTTTGTTTAGGTTGGGGAACTTTATTCGATCTCCAGTAAAACTTGGAGGGGGAGAGTGAGGACATAGTTATGTCCTTATTAGAGAGTATGAAACGATGTGTTCGCATAAATGGTACACTGCTGAACCATAGGTGGAACACAACATGTTCCATACTACTCAAAGGCAGGGCTCATTGCAACTACCGGAATGAACATGAACATTTCCCTTCAGTTCGCCAAAACAGTTCGCCAAAAATTACAGCAGAATTCACAATTTGTAGTCATCAGAAAACATACTCTCTTACTATACCCTGCAAGAAATTTACAGCGAGCACATACATATTTATTTTGACAGCTAAAGCTCATCCAGTATGTTTAAGCTTAGTTGCATTTACACAGCCTTGTGGGCTATACTTTTAGACTTTGTATTTGTTTGTCACATATTGTCATTAAAAAGTCCCTAATTGGGGTTGTGGCTTGGAATTACATCAGCATACCACCCAGAAGTTCTAATGAATAGAATAGGACTAGCCCAGTACAACCTCATGGCCACAATTTCCATACAAGTCACTTATTGGGCCATGATGATGGTATATGACCATTGACCACTTCAAATTGTTGGTCTTGCTCAGTCATGCTGCCTTTTAACTATAACAGATTAGGGTTGATGGTTTGACACACCCATAGCTCAGGGTTCAGGTTTCATGGCCTTTCAGTGGGACGGAAACTTGTCAGATGACAGTTTCCAGGTTTTGGCCCGAGCTCTAATCATAATTAGCTAGTAGGTGTACTGGAAATGTTTCATCATTCAACGGATTTAGGCAAGAATGTGTTCAGCCCCAACTCAAAGATATTCTTCTGTGCAAATTGACCGGATCAACAAAGAAATTATTGAGCAGCCAGGTAGGATGACCTGTCTACACAAACAAATCACCGTTGCTTTGTTTACATTTGTGTCATGTCATCAACCAAGCATCACACAGATACCCCTCTGCATATGCTTTTTGTGTGTGTGTCTGTGTGTGTGTGTGTGTGTGTGTGTGTGTGTGTGTGTAATTGTACAGAGCTGGTTATAAAAGGGTAAAGGACAATCTGTATTGCAAATAAAATGGGTCAACCGTTTGAAATAAAGTGGACATTTTAAATATTCTGTTATAAGTGAAGGATCTGATGGCAAACCATCCCAACTCTAGGTGATCCCATCTGGTGCAGAATTCCTTTTAGGCATTACAACCAAACATGCTTTCTCAATTAGTGTCCATAACCATCTGCTGGAAATTAATTTAATTAAAAAAAAATCTTTGAGCTCTTGCGTGAATCCTTTGTCAGCTGTTTGATATAAAAATATATGTCCTCCTATTGATGTACGTCAATGCTGTTTCTGTGATAATAATGCTGAATTCATAAAAATTAGGTTAATTGAATAAAAGGTGAAAGGTTGTGTTACAACAGCTCTATCACACATGCAACTGCTCAGGTGCATATCCCTCCACAGCATTAAGAGTCAGTTAGTTGAGCCTCTTCCAAGGACGTTTTAGCACAGACATGCATACATTAAATGTAATTGCTTTTATTGAAATGATCTCACCATTTGAAATCTAATAAAGTTAACACCTCTAGTTTCTCTGCCATCATTCCAAATGCTGCACCTGTTTACATCATCTATGGAGAATCTCATTGAATTTCACAGAATTGTTTATGAGGGAAACTTTTAGACTTAAAAGTGTTGGGACTTCAGTTCACAGTAGGTGGGGAAACCCTGAGTTTAATTAGTTTTACAGTGGCTAATAAAGTGCAATTAATGTAAATGAAATTGTGTGACATATACAGTATGTTGGGAAAAACCCTTTCAAAAGATCTTGATGGAAATTGGGGTTGAATAAGAAGTTAATTAAATTATTCAAATCTCCAGTTCATGTAAAACGGAATTACAAAGGATCCAGAGGCCAGGACAAGCTATTACAATGCCTACACACACAAAGAATAACATTTTGGGAAGCTAGATGTAATGACGATAAACCTGCAGTGAATGATACAAACTTATTATATGTTGTGATATTTTCACCTCCAAACTAGTTCACTTAAACAAATCAACCACCACTCACAATAATCGAATGTAAACTGCAATGCAAAATGTATGATAAATGCATGCAAAAAGTATTGAAAACAAATTGTCTGCAGACACGCACATACAGTACAGTGCACAGTACAGGAGCAGCAGACTTGTTTTAACTGAACGGGGGAGTACCAGAGTATGGGAAATTGCTTTCACATGTTTGAAAATGTGGCGAAACTGGCCAACACGGATGTGGAGTGGAACGCTTTACCCAAATCACTTCTCTAATGGTATAAACGCACAGAAGAAGCAGGAGAAGAGACGGATGAAGGAGAAGAGGATAGAACATTGAGTCCTTGAGTACATTGTGTTCTCTACGTTGGGTCTTAAATGGGTTGGGTCTTTTTTCACATGAGTTTCATACAATTAAATCCCCTGTAGGTAAACCCTAACCCAAAGATTTTACCTCACGACTAACCTTAACCTAATGACTCAAGCTTTAATTGATTAATAAGAACGATGACTTTGCATATTCCGTATGATACACTGATTAAAGCACAAACAAGACTGGAGACTGTACCCGGCAATCAAGCTCAGCCACAAAATAATCTAACTAGGGTGGCATCATGCTTTTTAATAACATTTTCCACTCAACCGCACCAACAAAGCACTTAGGATGTACCCCATAGGGATGATGAGACTAAATGCCCTTCTTTACATGTCACTGTTTTGTTTAGACAGTAATTTGGCGATCCCCAAGTTTCAAGAGAGAGAGAGAGAGAGAGAGAGAGAGAGAGAGAGAGAGAGAGAGAGAGAGAGAGAGAGAGAGAGAGAGAGAGAGAGAGAGAGAGAGAGAGAGAGAGAGAGAGAGAGAGAAATGAGATCAGGCAGAGATGACACCGTGTGAAAGCACCTCTTAGCCTCCCTATCTTTCATAGTGACGGGAGTGCTGTGAAGATGAACAGCAACATCTAGTGGCAGAGCGTATAGGGGCCCCAGGGGTTAGTCCAGACCTAGGGGCCCCAGTAGCCTATCACAAGTATGCTGTTACATGCATGGATAGTCAAAATGAAACATACTACCTATGAAATTCCTGCCAAGTGAGACTATGGCAGTCTTTGTAATCCCCTGTGTCTGCCTGCCTGCTTGTCAGCTTGCCTTGTCTGTCTGTCTCCATATCTGTCTCCATTTTGTTCCACTCAAAACATTATTACATGAATTTGGCCCTGGCTTCCCTTTGGGCCTCCATATAGTTTTTCTATGTGCTAAGCTCATATTGCTACAATGTTTAACCTGTTTTCTTTAGCAAATGACTTTTTCACACCCCAGGTGTTCTCTTTGACCCTTGAACTCTCTTAAGGGTGACAGAGCAAAAATAACTTATCAAGCAGGGTATAGCAGTGCATAAGTCACTGTCGAGCGATCCTCAAGTGTTTTGCTATTAGTGCATATAGGCGGTCATTGTTGAATACGTCAAGCTGGGAGTCATCTACTTTGTTTCTCAAGTACAGATGTCAACTGTGATGAAGCCCACTTCACAAAAATGCATTAGATGCTGCAAAGAGATTGGACAACCATTTTTTAAGTATACAGTAGGAAGAATGGAGAAGAGAGAGACAAATACAGTACAGTCTCTCTCTGTCTCTGTCTCTCTCTCTGTCTCTCTCTCTCTCTATTGTATGGATAAAATCAACATCTGTGCTGCTGCATTGATGAGTTCCTCAATAAAACCCTTCTGAGCAGTTAGTCTGTCTGGCTTGACCAAAAGCCTCCGTGACTTTATTGACATCCTGTCTTGAGAGAAAGGAAAGGCATGGAAGCTTCTGTGAGAATCCAGGAAGCCTGAACAGGGTTTAGGGTAAAGCTAACAGCTAATCCTCAAACACAGTTGTGAAGTGTTCTTACAGATGGCATTATGTAAGATCCCAATTTAGGATTTTCATATATACATATATATACAGGACTGTGTATATACACATAATTCACATTCTACTTTCACAGTATGTGTACAACTTCCAAAGAGACTTATCACAATTATTATTTTAATGAAATCCTGAGTAAATGAGGAGGAATATTTAAGTAATTTTGAGACACATGATCGGAGTCAAGCCTGGAGCCCATGCTTTGTACTGTGTAGCTCTGACTATGTCAAGGCAGCCTACTCCCTGGACTAAACTGCATTTAGTATTTGAACAGAGTTCTCTTTACCTTTGGCAAGCGTATCTTTTATGTGCATGGCATGTTAAACTTGTTGTATATATGGGTTGGCATGTGAGGGTCTATACTTGTAAGCAGCACCTTTATGTTGATGAAGCGTGTGGTCCATAGGTATACAGTGAGATTTGAATTCATATGGTGCATAAACAATGGAAAAATAAGAAGGTTAACATAATAAGATAAAAACCTCCTTTGTTTGTGTTTTCAAAACCCTCCTTTTACTGGAAAAGTATTTCCTTAACAACCTGCACCAGTTTGGTACTGTTTTTGTTTCACTTACACTATCATTCAAATATTATTTTATCATTTAACAAAACATTTCTGTTCTCTGCAAAAAAATTCTGCTCCTTTCACTGTGTAACTTTAAAGTCAAGTCAGCCAATCAGCAAAACATTTTTTACAATCAGAACTTAGTGGAAGCAAGCTGTGCATGCTGTGTGTGTCCTTGACTGTTTGGTCACCTGATGAAATCTCTTTGTGGGCTGGAAGAGAAGAAATTGGAGTTCCAGTTAGAGCCGGTTACCTTCTGGTCCTGATTGGCTCCTTGTTTGCATTCAATAAACTAGTATTTGACATTGTCTTGATTTGTTCAAGTCTTAATGTGATCGCCTGGTGTGTAAATTGAATAGAAATACATATGCAGTGGTTTCATTTCCACAACACTGCCAGGTCACAAACCTGGAGAAGCTACTTCAGTCTGTCTGAACTGACAAATAGTTCTGTTTACCCTCCCTCTGGAGTCATGCTGTGCTGGGTATGCACACAACATCACAACCAGGAAGTCTGCCGCCCCCTTCCCCGGACAAGTGCCATCTAGGTGTGATCAAAATCACTCCCAGAGTTATGTTCCAGACAGAAGTGATTCATGTAATATTTTGTTTGATACTGAATCAAATCTGATGTTTTGTGTTGTTAGTTGGATCTACAACCAACACATGAGGTCCAGACCTACAAACCCATGATTATTTTTTCAGCTTCTATGTATCACCACCTAGTGAGTTAAGACATTGGCATGCAGTCTGAATGGAGCTGAATGAGATCATGTGTAAATAATGGTTGGAACCAGGCTATTACCAGAAGGATGTTGATGATTATTTCTACATATGCTTTCATCAGTCTGGTAAGGCCAAGATGTTAATCTTTTTCTCTCATTATTCTTTGCATATGAGCTCATACTAAGACCCCTACTGTTCTAAACACACACACACACAAACGCACGCACACACACACACACACACACACACACACACACACACACACACACACACACACACACACACACACAAATACAAAGCATTACAAGAACCATTCTGCATGTGTGTGGTATCTGCTGCATATTCATACAGATTCACACATGGATAACCATCAATCACCTCCCTGACCTCCCTCCTTGTGAACACAGTGCAAACCATAAACTCCAGATTGCGCTTCTGCTCTGGAGTCTCTCAACTCACAGTTAATAAAAATGATGCAGCCAGGGAAACAGGCTCCCACTACGGGTGCGTGCTGAGTCGGCACATTGCTGTATTGTTTCAAAAAGAAATCTGATGACGTTGAGGATTTACGTTGCTGGGTGGGAGTTTGGGCCTTTTTAACGAGTGGAAAATCAAGCACAGCGGCTATATTCGCATCGTTGGTTCGGAAAGTATTCGGGAAGCCCATCGGTGAGTGGAAAAGCCTTGACCGATTTGGTGGTCGCGAGGGTTAACCACAGACACCCCCCCACACACACACACTATCTGCACATGCTCAAAAGGCATAGGGCTCTGACCTCTGAGGGGGATGGAGAATGCACTCCTTGAGGTTTTTGCTTTCAATGTTCCAGAACTTCTCACCAACATTCTATAGAGCACATGTTCACCAAACCTGGCAAGGCTACAGATCCCAGCGGGTGGCTACAGCTACTCGCAGTGACATCTCAAGCTTTCCATGGCTTACATACTGCATAACATCATCTCCAAAGCAGAGGGATACTGTCAGCAGTCAAAATGGCTAATGAGAAAAACGTTTAGCTAACATAAGTTGGCCAATTTACTGTACTGGATTGGAAGTCAAATATAACTTCCTTTATCAAAGTTGGGTCAGAACAGTGAGAACACACACCCAGTTGTGCAACTGAAGGGTGACAATGTAGCTGATCTAAGCAGCACATGTTGTAAGTAAGCGTGTTTTGGCATGCTTTCAGAGGTCCCTATTCACATGTACTGTATGTATGGCTTGTGTCCTCTACACTGTGTCCGTCCCCCACACTCACTGTGTCAATAACAACGCTGAATATCTTTCAAGTGAGGTTGTTTTCCTCAGATGTAGGATGGTGATTTCTTGAATAGCTTTATTCAAGAGACATTTATATTTCATGCCTGCTGAAAACGACAGCGTCATTTAATATAAAACACTGGAAATTTGGCTCCACAACTTGACACTTTTACACCAGAAACCGATGTTGTCTAAAATAAAAAGCCCAGCATTTTACAACCTGCAATAATTTTATGGAAATAAATGTGTCAACAGGGGATATTTATAGGAATAACTTTTCAACAAAATCACAATAACAAAATAGGCCTTTCTACAAATTTAAGCTCTTTGGCAAACTGGGTATTTTCCGTTTTTAAGCCTTGCATTGCAATCTGTTGTTCAGACATTTCAAGATGGAGTGATTAAAATGCCTGTTATAACTGTCATCCACAGACAGCAGATATAAGTCTGCCACAATACATGTATTTGGCGACAGGGTTGTGTAATTGGTTGATGACTACTGAGATTGCATGCATAACTTACCTGCTATGCAATCAGGAATCCAATAACCTCTGTCAATTTCTGGAAAACCACAACTGCCTAAGCTTTGAAATACAGGTCAGTTACCTTTAACTGGTCTACCTTTGCCAATTCATCACTAATCCTTCCCAAAAAGCAATCCCATGGCTTTGGGAGTTTCATAACCATATAAACTTTATTGTTTCCCTTTTCTATTCTGGTCCCCCATTGTTCTGCGAGGTGGGCCTTCCACAGGTCCTCCAGGGCTGAATGGTCTGGTTGGTTTCACTGTGCTTCAATGCTCAACTGGCATAATGACTTGGCCAGAGAGGGTCTAACCTGGGTGTTCCATTAGGAAAGCACGTGCTGATGTGAAGAGTGCTGCCCAGGAGAGCTGTGAACTACGCCTGCTACTGAGGAGTCGAGTCTGGTGGTGTAGCGCTACAGGCTGGCAGCCCTGGCTGTGGGAAGGTGGGTCCACTTCAGGGGCCATCAAATACGATTTATCTTTATGTCCTCTATGGAATTAATCTGATAAGTTAATTGTTATTTGTAAAGGACAATTAGCTATTCACTGTGTGGAGTGTGCACGTATGGACGTAATAGCAACATAAAAATAACATTCACGATGAGGTTTTAGTTTAAACATTTTCAGCTATTTACAATTGTTGGTAAACTAGTCATGAGGTAACAGTTGACAAACATATCAAAATCTTATCAGAGTTTGAAACGTCCAGTGCTGGGAAGCAAAGGTTATGTTCCCAGTCATCCATGTTTCACTTTTACTATCCCGGGGCCTGGAGGAAGGGCTAAGTCTGACTCAGATGAGACAAGATACAAATCACCCTCTTGGGATTACCATGAGTACTCCATAATCAGGTAGATACTGGTATACTGTAGGCCTGTGACCTAGGATGAAAAGGTCGGAGTCAGGGAGCTGCAAATCACCAGTAGTGACAAGCCCTACCCCCACCCTTGCAATATGGAGCCTTCTGGTTTATGTTTTATACTAGGCTAGCTATAGTGAGGACTGGAGCTGTCCAAATAACCAATCAGAAGTGCTGCCTTCACATACTTTCCATTATGTGTATGTCCTGGAACTCAAGGTTGAGGCTCTGGGGTGGCTGCAGGAAAGGGAATGGTCTAAACCAGGGATGTGGTGAGGTGGACAGGGATGTGAGGCTGAGACATTGAAGGAGGCTGAGACAAGGAATGGAAGTAAGGATGACGGGGGTGTGAGGCGGAGGCAGGGATTTGGTGAGCCTGAGACAGGGAGATGGGGCTGAGAGAGATGCAAGGGCTGAAACAGGGATGTGAGGCTGAGAGGGATGCGATGAGGCTGACAGGAATGTGAGGCTGAGACCGCTGTGATGAGGCTGGCAGGGATGTGAGGCAGAGACCGCTGTGATGAGGCTGACAGGGATGTGAGGCTGAGAGGAATGTGAGGGCCTAAAAGATGGGCAAACCTCTCTTTCTTCCTCTTTCACAGGAGTCTTGAGTAATGTCAGAGGGGAAGGGAGCATCAAAGAGAGAAGGGAGCGGTCTGCCTCCTGAGATTCTGCACCAGGAGGTAATACTCTCTGTCTGATGAGGTTACCTCTGTCTTCACCTTTTAGCTAAGCAGGCAGGGAACTCTGTGGATAGACTTATGTAACAGTTGGCACAGAGTAACCCCTTCACCACTGTCATTCAGTTAATAGGCCATGGCCCAAATAGCATTGCGTTGAATTTAAGTATTTTGCCATATCAAACTCACTGAGGAAGGACAATGTCTAGCAGTCACGTGCATCTGATGTTTTCAGCATATGTTTGGTCTGCAGAACGTCAGAATCCATTACGTTTATCTAGTTCAGTATTATCAAGTTTCTACCTTCTGTCTGTTTGCTAAGCGATTTTGGCAAGAGTGGGGTTCTGGGGTTTGCTTGATTTCATCGTCGTTGTGATCCAGACAGAAAAACATCCTGTTTGTCACATTCAGAGAGTTTTATGAAGAATGATTAATAACCCAAAAAAGACATCCAATGCAATCTGCAAGAAAGAAAATGACTTCAGCGTCTAAGCACAACTTGTTTTTCCGTATTTGTCAGGAAATAGCAGCGTTTAAGAGTTCCACTGCAACCCACAAGGATATCAGGTAGTATTGTCAATCAAAATTGTGACAACTAGAATTTAACAAGTTAACTTTGTAAACATACTCCTACTTTTGATATTCTATATATACATTAGAATCAGAATGGCTTTTAATCGCCATGAAAGTTTGCACAGACAAGCAATTTACTTTGGCAAGAGGGTGCATACATTCAACATATAGGAATCTTATATATGTGGTCTAAGTATACTAAAGGTACAAAGTCTAACTAATACTACGGGGATTTAGAATAAAAATAAAGAATATAAAATATAAAGTAGCCATAATTTACAATATAAAGATGCAAAAAATACAAATAGTACAAAAGATACAAATAGTGTAACATAGTGCAAATAGCAATGTGGCAAGGTGTCATTGTGCAGATAGTGATTAAAGTATGTGTAAGCTGTTAGCCTTGTTGAAGACGCCAACAGCGGATGGGAGGAAACAGTTTTGTGGCATGTGGCGTTTAGGAGGCACATTACTTCAATCTCATTCCTTAGCACTGAACAATAATTATTTGGACCTGAAGACTATTGTTTCTCCCTGTGTGTGTCGGAGATATTGCGGGTCGTGCATCCAGAATGCGAGACTGTTGAATGAGGACCTAAGGCGGCACATGCCTGGTCTCATGTGGACCTCAGATGTTTGAAGTGAGCCATCAAAAGGAAATTCCACAGAACACATACTTCAACAGCAGCTTGGTGCTCTGTGGTGTTCCCCAGGAGATCAGAGAAAAGAGAACTGAAGTCAAAGATAAGAAAAATATGGACTGACACTGTGAAGAGTTCAGCTTGGAAGCCACGTCAGAGCAGAGTGTGTGTGTGTGTGTGCTTCCGTGTGAGCAGATGGAAGGCCTGTTGTGGGACCCAATCGAAAAGCCAACTGGTGTGAATCAGATCCAGTATGTGAACTTGACCTTGTGAAGAGAAGTGGTGTTGGTTCTTATGTGGTGGGTGGGATATCCCTGTCATGGCCTCAGGGGCCTTTGTATGTATTAGGGTCTGGAGCTCACATTCATGTTGTGCCTAGCATGGTTTGTTTTAGCACCATGTCTGATCAATGGGCCTTTTTGTCATGTCTTCTCGGGCTTCAGAACATACTTCTACATATGTTTTTACATATGTTTTGATAATGCCACGCATGGCATAGCTTCCAGCAATAGTTCACTGAGGGGTATTAACTTTCAACTACAACATTTCATTACTTCTTGTAGATTTATCGACCAGAGCGACCAGATATTTTCATTTGTAGCATGGGTTTGCTTTTCAATAGCCCAATGCAACTTTCCGATGAGAGAAGATATGAGTTGGAAATAAGTGAGATACCATATAGTATATCCTGTGTAATTCTAGCAGCACACCAGAACGCAAGGTTTCATGGCAGCTGACTGCAGCTTCATGGAGTGGGAACAGTTTCATGGACATCTTTTCCCTCTGATGCTCAGTTCATAGGTGAACATGATTTGCTTTATACCAACACTAATCATTAATGATTCATTAGAACATACTGTGATAGGGATCGAGATAAGAATGGGTATAGCTCAGTAGTCGAGCATTTGGCTGCAGATCTAGAGCTTGCAGGTCCTAATCCCCCCATGCATGCTGCTTTAGAGAAAACATCTGTTGATCATGCACCATCGTGCACCAATACAGAAATCCTGTATGTAGCACAAGGGAAAGTTAGTTTGAAGGCACACTAATCACTCTCCTCTTTAACAGCAACAGTGTGCTTGAGAAGATTTACTGGGAGAGTATTGAGAGCATATTGACGGTGCTTCTCCAAAAGGTTTGGTGTGTAAAGAGGCTCTGGAGAGGCGGGCCTGGCGACAGCAGACAGTTGCTGTCTGGGTAGCGGACCGCTATGGTGATCACATGTGGTGACTTGTCAGTGATTGATGTCATAACACACCAGCGGGACCAATCCAGACGGATTGAAAATACCTTAATTTGTCTTCATGACAGATAATAATGGTGCCCTTATAATAATGTTATATGTTTGGCTCATGTTTTTTTCATTAGTATCATGAGTGCATGTGCGTCAATACTTGTGTCCTAGATGGATGGAAAGACGGATGGATGGGTACCTAGGTAAATCAGATGTTTGACAGGAATTCATGTGTTTGTGTGTGTTTATCAGTTTTCACAATCAAAAACTGTGATCCACGGTAATTGGATCAATATCAGTGAAGCTAAAATGAAGTAGCAGTTGAAAGATCATTTCACTTAACAAAATGTGTCGGGTTCTCCTTCAATTCAAATGGCACCAAACTCATTAACCAACAAAATATCATGCTCACTCACTCTCTACTTCTGTCTCATAGCATACACACACACCCACACACACAAACAATGACATAACCGATTTTCTCTTGGCTTTAAAAGACCCTGTCCATACTCCCACGTATCCTTGACACTCACAGGCATGCGTGTACTCCATGTGCCTCCCTATAACTATGTCCCTCAGGCTTAGTGGAGTCCTCCTGGACCTAACAATCCTTAGCGACCAGTAGCTGGAAAAGCTATGCCTCTGACTTTTACACCATCCGACCAGCCTGCAAAAGTCCTTAAACTGTGACAAGAAATATTTAGACAACAGCTCCGCTCAGTCAGTTATAGTGGGAGCCAATAGACCCAAACAAGAGTGTGTGTGTGTGTGCGTGCAAGGGTGTGTCTACTTCCATATGGAGCATTTGGCACGGTAGCGTAGCGCAGTAAGGGTGTCCATTTCAGCACCCTTTTCTCTCTTGTCTAGCAGATCAGCAGCCTGCAGGTCTTCACGGTCATCAAGGCGTGCGTCACTGCAATAACACGGAGGCAGCGTTTATTTTCACAGCCCCTCCTGTCAGCAATCCCACAATCTCTGCTACTGTACAGACCTACATGTCACATGTATTTAACCCTATAGAAATAGTTGCCACAGAAGGATTCAAAAGGTGTATCACAAGTCATGGCCCTGGTCAAGTCAAAAGGCTGTAGCAAATTTCAATCAAGACGTAGGAGCTTCCTTCACATTTTCCACTGTTTTCCTCCATAATGATCTTGTGTCAATCACTCCTGCACACATGTACACACACGGCCTACTATACCACAGAAATCTATACACACTCACACACACATACACTGATGGTGTAATATGGCGTCCACCTGTTTTTGATTAGCCTAATTGCGTATTGTGGTAGAGAGGAAATGTGTAGCTGCTGTCTGTATTTAAGCTGGAGAAACGGACCAGGGGTGAAGAAGGAATGGAAAACCATCCACCGTGTGTGTGAAGAGACAAGAGTCATATTTAGATTTCAAGGGGCCTCCTTTTACATAACACCATGTGCAACACCATAGCTGAGTTTAGTCTACCTCTCTGTGAGTCACTCATTTAAACCCAGCAAGTCGCTTTTAACACAGCCACGGTTCACGGTGCCCCACTGACTCTGCTAGTCACGCCAAAGCACCAGGCCTGATTAATTGAGCCCAGAGGCGCAAAGTCTAGTCTCTCTGTGAGTCAGACGCAATAAATCAATTATTCAGAACAAAGAATTCTACATGTCAAAGTCTCCGGTTCTCTCCTGGTTCTCACCTTTCACCTCACCGAGATTGAGGCTTCTGTCGGATGGTTGGAAATTCAATGGGGCTTTCAGAGAAGTGAATGAGGCTGCCCTGTCCTGACTAGGTGTGGGTGGGAGGGCTGAGTCTGGCCAGTAGAAAATGTGGAGAGAGAGCTTTCACAGGGCCGGCACTCACTGACCGGTAGAGATAATAAACAATCATGATGAAGAGGTATACAGGTTGTGTTTAGGCATGTTATGGTAGACACTTACAGTAAAACAGTGCCCATGGCACTGACTGCACACACACACTTTGCATTGACACACACACAGTCTGGGAGGACTCAGCATTTCCCTGACTCTCATGGTTATAGGCGTCACCTCTACCTAGAAGGATAATAGCATGGTGGTGATATCAGAAGGTTCCCCACATTGCTCCCTGTGTGGGATGACTTAACAAAACCTCAGGTACTTCATCCTTCTACACTCCTTTTTGTCTGGACTAGATCATGCCCCCAGCTCCAGGCATAGGTGTGTGTGCTGTGGGGGTTGTTTGTGTGAGTGTGTGTGTGTGTGTTCATGCATGCCTGTGCGTGTGTGCGTGTGCTTGTGTGTGTCCTAACTGGCCTGTGGATAAGGTCTCCCAAAGGAAAATGCTGCACACAAGGTTGTGCAAATACACACTCATTCTGGGTGGGATGGAAGCTCAAAGGGATTTTCCATGACTCGCCCCAATGACTGCCCCAAACACACGTATCATCATCACAAGAGGAGACGGCACTAAGGCTTCTGGATAGCAGTCGCTGGGGCGGGTTTTCACTCAAACCCCCGTTGTCTTTCATGCAGTGGATGGTGTCATGTATCTATAACATGTTTTTGTTTGGAATATCCTTTGTTATTGCTGTCTTTGAAGCCATTCTTTCCTGGGGATTTTAGATTGGGACTGCTGGGATATCATATTCAGTGTTCTTCCTGGAAAATACAGTTATAAATACATATCTTATTGTTAGGGAAGTCTTCTGTTTTGATAACTTGATATTTAACCTGTAGATAAGTCAAGGTGTTCCATGGTGTCTTTAAATTCGGATGCTGTGACAATCCATCTGCCTTCTTCAAAATATTTCTTCATTAGAACTCCACAAAAGAATAGCAAACCTTAGCAAATCCTTTGTCATAAAGGACTGACTTTCATGAACTCTCACATAATTTATCAGACTTGTGTCAGAGTCAAGTCCAACAACAATAAAAGGTTGCTCCAACAGTTTGCTGATTCTCCCATAAGGGAGTGTGGATCGTACATTTTCATGTGCCTTCCTGTGTTTACTTTGACTATGTCTGATGAGACTATTTCTTAACCAATATTGTCACCCTCTATCACTTTATGATATTTGTTGATTAATAAATGTCACAGCTCTCAATGGACTCCATTTAGGGTGGCTACATATAGGAACTAAACAAGTTCCTGTTCTGTATGTGGAGGGAGGGTGCAACCGCAGCAAAAACACATTGTAAATTGCAATGATTGACTTGTTTGTCAGGAAAATTGCTTTCTAATGCTTCCTTGAAGATGCAATCCCTCATTTGAGATTGTTCTCAAACCTCACTTATTCAACCTGCACTGGTGTATCATTCCTCAGTAGTTTTCTTCAGGCCTCCCAACCCGTCACAACAACAACCAACACACGTGTTAAAACACATTACCTCACACCCATATGCACAATGACCTCCCCGGATAAGATTCATAGCATCATAAATTCTAGGTTCAGACTCTTCCTAATGAATATAAATAACTCAACTCTTTATCATTATGTTCACTAACACAGCCCCTGACCACCACTCATAGCAGAGCAGATGTCATGGACCTGACGTCATGAACTCTATATGACCTCTACAGGGCCCTGGATAACCATCTGGTAATGTCGCCTACCCTAGGTCATGGTGCGCTAAGTCAAGGTTAGCTCAACGGTCAGGACCTCAGGGGGTTGATGTCATTTTATCTCTGTCCCCCCCAGTTTTAGATCTCGGTGCAACTGTGGAGAAAAACGACAACAATACTGCCACCTACTGGTAGGAAAGGTACAGATCAGAGGGAGTCAGAACAGTCACATGGAGATGTGTTGAAGAACGGCACACGGTGCTCTGAACAAGAGTGGAACAGAAAGGGAGAGAGAGAGAGAGAGAGAGAGAGAGAGAGAGAGAGATAGACAAGAGAAGAAGGAGAAAAAAAAGCACATGTTTATAAGTCTGTGTGCATAAAGTCAGGATCCAGAATAAACCTCTCAGAAAAAGAGTGTGTGTGTGTGTGCGCGGGTTGTAGCTTTATTTCCTTAACGTTGTTTACATTTCCATCGGCTGTGATTGTGGCTGCGTGCAGTCATAGCTGAGAGAAGCACATGTTTGTATAATAGGGTGTCTTTGATTATAACAAGCAATCCCTGTAGTCTGCCCACAGTGGAGCAGGACGAGGGGGCGTGAGGGCTTTCCTGTGTGCGCTACCAATACCACATTCAGTGCTTTCTGGTGATGACACCTGGTTCTAATACTGTGTCAGTGGGAGCATTGTGTGTCACTGCAAAGTGGGCTGAAGGTAGACAGTACACTTGTGAACTGTACATATGGGACTTGAGCCCATTAGGGTTACCAGATTTCAGTTTATGAAAAAGAGGACACTTCGACGGAGACAGTTCTCGATACAGTCAGAGCTCGCGCATGAAGGTGGAACGTAAGGGAGATACCCTTTTCCCCCAAAAAAATTGTCTCGAAAAGAGGACATGTCCGGGTAAAAGAGGACGTCTGGTCACCCTGCACAACATTCTAAAAGAGACCACCCTGGCCACTCATTGTTCTGCACAAGCTAGCGCTGAACGGTTCAAAACAAACCCTAGTTTGATCACAGTTGGTAACATTGAAGTGGGTAAATTATGAGCAGGCTGTGAGAGGTATTATCTATACCTGAGTTTCCTGGTCCAGAGTTGATCTACAGTCTGGGAAGAGCACCAGCTGTATTCACCTTAGGGTCCTCTGACAGATTGCTGATTCTCCTTCCTCCGTGCTTTAGAAGGCCATGTTGAGGAAGACGAAGATGAATATGATGGCGTGGCGGAGCGGAGGTGGTGATGAAGTGCTGTCACATCAAACCCTTTCCACATTGTTGAGAACACAGAGAGGGATGAAGTGAATGTCAGATTCTGCGTACGACCAAAAATCACACACAAGGGAATGCACAAAGAAATAGATCATTGCAAACATGTCAAAGTTTATCCCCTTGATCACCCAGGGCATTTCTTTTTTTCACAAATCCAACGAAAACACAATAATGTGAACAGAAGCAAGGTCAATAATCTCGTGCTGAGCAGACCCAAACATTGACTGACCTGTCCAGGTTCATATATTAAAATCATCTGCTTAGTAAGCAGCCTGAGTCCTGTGGTATTAAGGCTAACATTTAGAACCTCAGACTGCTGGTACTGCCTCCTCTCTGATCTGCTCTACAAGCTGTATTGGTGTGTTGAGTGATTGCCCACTGACAGGTGCTTATGGTAGGGGAAGTTACACTGGATGGTAGACATCCATCACCAACCATCCACTCACACAGTAATCCTTTCATCCTCTTGTTAGATTTCTGCTAACAGGCAGCAGATTTACCTTTGTCTGCAGTTCCCTGGATATATGAATGAATTAATGAATAAATGAATGAGTGGTTGAATGGATGGATGTGTGGCCATGTGAATGCACAGTTGGCTGAATGGATTCAACGTGTAACTTCTTAGGACACTGACAGTCCTGCCAATCCATCAATGCGTTGTAGTCATTTATCATAAATGATTTGACATCACAGGGGAGGGAAATTATAAGACACATTTTATGTCATGGAACATTGTGAACAAACTTTCTACCGCCTGATTTATTTATGATTTATGATTTATTAAGCTTGAGTTGCTCATTCCGGTGTTGTTCTTTTGCAGGTATGGCTGCAGCTTCTGGACCAGGAGAAGAGATGCTCCAGATAGGAATCAGACATCAACGATTAGATCATCTGGGCTTTTCACAAACATATTGATGCTCTATTTGCGGGTCATTCGGTCATGTTCCCTTCATACAAACCTTTATTAAACCTTTACCCAATTTATCTTAATATCAAATCATCAATAAACCATTTTCAAAGTCATAGTCAGTTTTTTTTTGTTTTGTTTTATCTCATTCAAATGTGCTCCTTACACATATATATATATATATATATATATATATATACATATATATATATATATATACTATATAGAACAAAATAAAAGCCAATAGTTATATATATATATATATTTACGACTGACAATGCATTGTATAGAATACATAAACTGTACAATCGATCCCATTTGTCTTCAATTGCATTGTTGATGGCAAATATAGTACATTTACTCAATGATTACATAAGGTAGCCATGTTTATCCTCTGGTCTACAGCACTTGTCCTAAAAGGTCATGAAAGGTGCATTCCTTCTCAAGTGGCAAGATTTATACAGTCATTGAGGTGTCCTGTGCACGCAATGACCAAATGATGCCAAACGCATCATGCATCACCGTGAGTGAAAACATATTGAACCCCCAAAAGTCATTCATTTGCAGTTCAAGGGAAGTCCTGCTGAAATAAATCTTAATTCACAGCTTTACTGCCCCAGCTTAACATGTCTGTCTTTTCTTCCAAACAGACAGTTCCAGACAGACACATGTGGAGAACTAATGGCTTTTATTTTGTTTTCCAGCCAACTCCAGACGGATGTGCTTAAGGTCTGTATCAGAAGTTATTCTGTCTGTCAATGCATTCATATTTTGAAGATAAATTGGTATTGCACTGAAACATCTGGCTGAAAATATATTCATTATATTATTTTCATCATGTGTCTACTTCTTAAGCATACAGAAATGCAATTACTACAGCATGGCGTTCTGATCCTATGCATAAATCTCAATTACAGAGCTGCCTTAGTAAACCAGTTAAGTTCCTGAACAAATATTTACAGTCGGATGTCAACATTTAATCAAGTGCACAGGATTACATTACCAATACCAGACAAGTACATTTAAAACAAATTCCAGTGCTTGATATTATAATAGCTTAAATCAAAGTCTGTATCTTCATTATCATTCATTTATTTGGCTAAAGTACTGGATATAATGTAGAATATATTAACTGAATAGTTATTATAAGCAAAACAGTGTTTGCCAAAGGACAATGGCTGTCGGTGTGTCCCATCTTATAACAATAAGACAATTATTGCAAATAGGCATCCCAGAGTGTAGGAGGCGCTGTTGAGTGAATGAGTGGAAGAGATGACACTGATCACAGTCCTGCAGTGGCTACATAGCTCTCCACAAAAGCCACAGGCGTCCATTTTGTGCATGATGTCTGACTTGTATGACCTCACTGCTCTTCGGCCTATGGGAGTTAGGATAGAGAGACAGTGTGTGTGAGAGAAAATGAGTGAGTCAATTCTAGGTAGCTAAAAGGGTAACTTACCTGGCTCATAGTAGTCATACACTTGGACGACAGCAGCTTGCAGATGGGCCACTTTGAAGACAGTCACAAGTGGGAGACTGATGCACACCTCTGATGTGTTCAGCTGAAAATTCAAGAAAATGTTGTTCAAGAAAACTGCAACATATGGCACGTAGTTAAAATCATATCAAGCAAGGAAACTTGAATCAAATCTACTGTGGCTTTAAAAATGTAAACTGTACACATGAGCTCACTTACTGAGTCTAAGTATATGCTGACTGTGCCAGGCAGTATCTCAACCTTTCTGATCAGGTCTCCCACAGACACAGCATCTGGGGCTAAGGTGAAGCCACTGAGCATGCCCACATCCAGCATCAACATGCCTGTCCGAGGAATCATCTGGCTCTCCAGCAGTCTGGTCCACAAACACCAGACCACCAATCAGATTAACTGTTTTAGAATGCACTCAACATGTACAGAATATTAACCTTCAGAAATGTAAAATAAAAGTATATTACAGTGGGTCTACAATGATGTCACTGTACTGGCATTACAGGCAAACACTTACCTAGTACATATGGATAAGTTCATATGGTCCAGATCTTTCTCATCCTCCAAAACAGTTACGGTAAGAGAGAAGGCTTTGTGATCTGAAGCATGTTGAAGTTCTTCCTTGCTCTCCAAATTGTAGAACACATTCATCTTCATGGAACATACAAGGGTGGTCCTAATCAGTCAATGTGGTTTTAATCTGGGACAGGCCTATAATTGATCTGTCGTATTTCTACAATTGATCTATTATTGGAATGTCTGCTTTGTATTTGGGGTAACTCAAGCGCTACCATATTTCATGGAGCTGTTGACAAAATACTATTTCTCCTTTTCTCTCACAAAAACTGTTTTATGAAATGACAAAATCCTGGTTTGTTTTTACTTCCTAAATGCAGTTTAGATACTAATAACTTCCTGAGGGCCAGGAACAGAGAACCAGTTGTTTAAAACTAATGCAGAAGCAAACACAATTGGAAGCAGGTTCCTTCCATCACATCCTTTGCGAGATACAATCAGGGATTCTTCCTCAGAAACAGGAAGCTATGCTTTCCAGATGGTAATTGCTGAACCAGTGAGGCAAGTGACCATACTGCTTCTTTATTGACCCGTTCTGCCACAGCATACGCACAGCGTTGTAGGAGACTTAGCTATCGCACCCAGCTGCTGCCTGCATTTGGTCTGCTCTTGTTTATATGCTGGGCTGGACCAAGTCAGAAGGAGGAGACCATTCTATTTAGGTGGGGGTCTGGACATGAAGCATGATTGAAATGCACTAGTAATGAGGATGTGCCATTTTGAGACCACCATTGGCGCTTTGTACAGTGTGTATGTATCTTGAAATGCAAAACAGTTGGCCTATTCTCATTTCTGTCCCAATACTGTACCTGAAATGAGGCAAATCCTCTGCCCTCTGTGAACACGTCAACGACAATATCTTGGTCAGCATCAATCTGAAATAAAAAGTTATGCAATTATGCACTTTACAAACACCATGGTCAAACATTACACAGACAAAGGTAGACATGAGTTTTCCTCTTGCAAAATGCAACAGAAGATCTGCCCTTCACAGGAAATTATGAGCAGAGCATTAATACAAGGAATGCATAGTGGAAGAATAGGCAGCCAGAATGCAGCGTGTTATTAAGTATGCTTACCTCCTGGCCCTGCTGGAGCATGTATGAGGTGGAGTTGATAGAGAAGAGGTTCTGGGAGAGAGAAGTTGGAGAGGACACTCTGATGCTGATGTCAATGGCATTGGCCCCGCTGAAGGCTGCATAGCATGCCAGGGCCTGAAGGGCTATTACTGTGTCCTGGGAAGGGGTCAGGGGTGAAAGATTCAGAGGTCAGATGTTAAAGATAACCGACAGGCTACTGGGGCTTTGCTCGATATGACAAAAGCTGGAGAAACAGAGGTACAGAGGTACAGAGCCAATGAGCCGCGTCACCTGAGTGCTCCCGAACCCCCCGAGGTGTGTTCTCTGCCGGCTGAGCCACTTCATGAGCTCCAGTCCCTCCACTACACTGCCTCTCTTATACAGAGCCAGCAGGACATACGACGCCATCTCTATCTGAGATGAGCGTGCCTGCCGACTGTCTGGCACTGCTGCACCCAATGACTTCCAGGTCATGACCCCATCTGGAGGAGAAGAGTAGGGATCCAGGAGGTCAGTCATGATATTGTTGGAAATTAGAGTTGTGAGTACAAATGACTACTGTTGCTTTGATAAACACCCAACATGTAGGGAAAGGCCTAGGGGATTTCCTGGCCACCTAACCTGTTCAGTAATTCCCCCGGATCCCTACCCATTACCCTTTATATCTGCTCTCCTTGTGAGTTCACCCAGGGCAGTGGCAGTCACAGGGCTGTTGACTAGAGACAGGGCGTATGCTGCCAGACACAAGCTGTAGTTGCTGGACACTCCACTGTTCACTCTGGCCTCAAGGTAGCTTACAGTCAAGGGAACATTGCCAGAGAACATGCTCTGGAACAAGAGACAGGAAAGAGGTTCACGGGAAGGTTAGAGAAAAAGAAGAAGTAATATTCATAAAATAGTCTGCATACACTAAGCATAACCTTTCCGTATCCCTGTGTCCTCATGTTTCTTAATAATATTCTAACATGACTAGGCTCATGGAGTAATGCATGTCATTTAGTTGCATTAGAACTCCGGCCCCTTGTTGTAAAATTACAACGTCACTTTTAGATCTTTAATTGGAAATGTCTTCTTTTTACAGGGTTAATGCCTGAGTTCCTCACCACGTAGGCCTGGTCCTCCAGGAGGGTCATCAGTACATAGGCGGTGAGAGAGACAGGCCCATCCTCCATGCCCCCCAGCATCTCTGTGTGAATCACCGTCCCAGCCTCGGTGAACTCTCCCAGAGTCGCCTGCCGGCCCACCAGCCAGGCCATGGCCCTGGAGAGCACCGCTGGGTCTATCTGCATGAAGGGCCGGGCCTGGAGGAAGCTCCTCAGGACGAACGCTGTCAGCCTGGAGGTAGGGAAGGGGCGAGGGAGGGGGAAGGGGTGGGTCAAGGGAGGGAGAGGGGAGAGGGAGGAGGGTAGGGAGGGGCAGGGAGGCTCCAGGGGGTGGGACATGGGGGGAGAAGGAGGGGGGCAGGTATAAGGCATGGGGAGAAAAAGACAGAGAAACAGTAACAAGAGAGTCCGTAGATGCATTGACGTCGCCACCTGAAGACCCACCATGTGCTGCCTGCAGGGTCGCTATCTCCAAAGGCACTGAAGGAGCCATCCTCTCGCTGGTAGGACAGCTCTCGCTCATAACCTGCTCAGAGCGCAAAAACACAAACGTCTGTGATTGTGAGCATCCTTTATGTAAAACCAATGCTAAAGGTATATTACACCTTGAGCAAAGTTCATCATGCATCTTAAAGACTGATTACCTGACACCATGTCGGCCAGAGCCTTGCTGCGGATCTTCTCATTAGCTTGAAGAGACTTCTCCAGGTACTGGAGAACGTAGACGTTTGGAGCAAAGAGGATCATGTTCTGTTCACCACAGCCGACAGGCATATCAACCAGGGATCCTAAACCACTGATGGACAGGCCCAGGATATCACCTGTCATTGGGACAGGAAGAGACGTGGGAAGGATTTCAACGTTACACAACATATTTTGGTAATGGAGTCATGATGTTGGAGGCTGTGAGCAGATTTATTACCTGGCCAGAGGATGTTTCAGAGGAGAGAGAGGGAAAGAGAGAAAGGGAAACTCCCAAAATAAACAGAAAGCACCAGAAAGGCATTCCTCTCATCCCTATTTAGCTTTTAAAAAGTATATATAAAACATGTTACGCCTTGAACAACAAAAGTATGCTTGCTCGACACTCTAACATGACAAATACCCAACTTCCCTGGTCGTGACTGAAGGTAATCCAAATAACCAGGCAAAAACGCTCACTGTAAGCATTTTGGATAACCATCATGTCCGTTTATCATTTTATACTTAATACCTCAGACAAACAGATTTCATTTTGACATCATGTGCAAGTAGTTTAAACACCCAATGAAAAGTGGGTATACACGTTGCGGTTAAGCCCACAAAATGTAAACTTTCCATCTTGTCCAAACACACTGTAAAGCGCTGCTTTTGAGGAAGAACAGAAGACGGATGGGGGACGTACCAACCACCTCCACATGTGCCCTCTGGCTGCCAGGCACTACGTCCGGGGGGAAGGAGAAGCTGACGGTTTTGGACAGGTTCCTCTCATCTGGAGGAACCTCCAGAAACAGAGTCTCTGAGAAGGACCACTTGACGCCCTCGGGCTGCAGGGAGGTAGAGCAGACACAAGGGGTTTGGTTTAAGATGAGTACCAGACAATGGAGAAAACAATGAAGATGGAGCTTAATCCATCGACGCTCTGCTGTAATGACAAGCACATTAAGGACAGGCAGATTCACATGTTATCCTTATTGCTTCACTTATATTCTCATTTTGGGATGTTTCCCACAGATTATGGTGTCTGTCCTTGTTTCTGGAGGCCACAGATCACATCGCCAGTGGAGGAAAGGGCAACATTAATCCTTTCCCCTGGGTGCCATTAAAGAAACATGATGGCCCTACCTGAGTCAACGTTTGCAGTTGTACCTTGACTAGCACGGTGCGGACAATGTCGTCCGAGGAGTTGGCGGACCTGGCGTGTACAGATATTTCAATTTCTCCCAGTTCCAGTGGCATGATGGGAAAGAGCATAGAGGCCTCGCCCTGACTCTCGATGATTACTCTGCGTGCGTTTGCCATAGTAATGTCTCCCTGATCCTCCAAAACAAACTCATACTGCTGGCTCTTCTCAACCAACACTATGACCTGAGGTGAACCAACAAGAGGAATAGGAAACCAGTTATAGATAGTCACTAAAACCTGATACATAATGAGGTTAGAAGATGGAGATGCAAGGAAGGAGTTTCACATTCAGATTTCATTCTTTCCCTTGGCAAGAAATTATTAAAAAAATGCTTTGATTCCTAATTCCGGGAAGATGCAAGAAAACCGGCAGTTTGTCTCTGACGTACCTCGCTGTCTTGATCCAGGTAGTTGGAGATGTTCACCTCCAGCAAAAGCTGCTCTCCTCTAGTGATGTGAGCTGGCACCTTCAGAGACAACTGGAGCTCCTGGGACAAGATGCTCTGTGGAGACATCCCATAATAACACTCCTATATTAACACCATGGATACTTAATACATTTCCATAAAAAACTAACAATGACTTTAAACAACAAGAACAAAAATGTCCCTGTAGTAGACAATAAGATATTTTAATTTATACTATGTTTATATATGTTGTGGAGATTTACTGCTTAGCAGACATACTCTTTGAGATATGGAGGCAAGGCCGTAGACATTGTTTTTTGACAGCACCCAGGAAGTGATGTCTTCAGTCACATGAACACTGTCCAGGGCCAACGCACTGAAAAGCAAAAGTGTAAAAGAAATTTAGGGGGAAAAGAGTGTGCAAAGAAACTTAGTGATAAGAAACAATATTGTCCCAAGGTAAGAAACGTCTTCACGATACGGTGGGATAAGGTGTTTTGTAATACGTAAACGATTCTCAATCAAGCATTTAAAAGCACGATAATGCATCAAAGGTATGCTTGCGTCCTCAGCCATGTTTCCTATGCTCTGAAAGCCCTGGTCCAATCTCTCACCTCATGATACCATCCTCCCACAGCCAGAAGTCCTGCCTCATGGAGGAGTTCAGGTCCCCCCACTGTACCTGCTCTATCAGGGCCTCTATCAGGGCCTCCTGCACCTCTTCTGCTGCCTCCTCCTTTCTCACTGAAGAGCAGACAGATGACTTGAGAGCAACATTCTACCTGTTGTAATCCATCACGTGAACATGTGAATGTTTCAGATACGTTAGCTCTCTAGAACTTGGTGATGGAATGTGTCGTATTATGCTGCATCTCCACAAGAGGGAGTCCTCTTTTGAGGAAGGACCAAACAGCAGGAAAGGTATAATAATGATAACATTCATACATCAAGTGGGTACATTGATTGATTAAAAGCTTCATGTGTGAGCGTTTTTTTTCATCAACCATACCCATTTGAAACTCCATAGATTCGTTTATTTGGTTAAGATTTGCATCAGTCAGCACCACCAGGTTACCTGCCTAAAGGGGTTGCAAACCAATACAACATATTATGCTTCACACATAATTTCACTGATATATTTCAGTGAAAAGAAGAAAAATAAACCTATTGTGCGTGGACTGAATCATATCGCCATTTTAAAGTCCACAATCAGTTGACCTTATAAGATGCCAACATGTAGCACAATTCTAGCCCACATGTAGTTCACAGATGCATCTTGTCTAGCAGCTTACATGTAGGTCAGCTAGGCATCCTGATGTAACAATATACTGAAAACAACAGATCTTGTTTATAGCTTAAATGGTTCATTTAATTCATCATGGGGTGTATATGGTTTATGAGACCGTAAAAGCTGCAATTACCTTGAACACAGACAATGGGTTGTCCATCGCCCTCAAACCATTCTGAATTTGTATCTTCTCATACAGATTTTCCACCAAGTCCCCAGGCACCTGGAAAGAAAAACACCCACAAAAGCATTGTAACAAACACTCACAACATTCACAAGAAGGCATCCAGCTATGTTACATCTGGTTTGACCAGTTTAGTGCAACTTAGACTCCTCCATTGTCTGACTTTGAAAAGATACCTGATAAAACAGATCTGATGAGACTGTTAGAAAAAATTCTGGTCATGAGTCAATCAGCCACACAAAAGGATTAATCAATCTCTGAACATAATCTTACAATGTATTGTTTGATGACTGACTTTTAAACTGGATTTAACAGAGGTGTTGGTTTCAGACTTCTGATATGGGCTTTCTCATTCAGCCACAGGAAACTATTCTACTATAAAATGCAAGACATTGTTTCTATTCCTGTTCATCCTACGTTGTGAGAATTATTCACAGTAAATGGATCCCTCACCCTCGCTCACTCAGTGACTTTACCATCTAACCCATCAATCAAAACATGCACCTTTAAATGTTTCGGAATACCAAAGTTGAACGCACTGACACTCAGTTGTAGTCATATATTCAAAAAGTAGGCCGCTGGTTGTTTACATTACATTCAGTTCACTTCAGAAATAGTGGTTGTTAGTTACATTGTTGAGCTGGGCTTTGGAGATGGGGATGTATACAACATCATTGATAACCTCTCCATCTGGGAGGATCCAGTAGACTGTGACCCAGGCCTCAGGTAACCAGGCCGCTGTCGGGCTGAGGGAGAAGGAAGGGGAAGCCTGTGTCCCAGCGTCCACCACCTGCTTCCTGGACGCCACCTGTAAATGACAGGGCATGTCAAACCAGGGCACTGAATAATCATACATTTGGTTTTCAAAGTATGGTAGAAGGCAGCGCACAAATGTAATTTATTTCCAATGCTATTTTACCAGATAGTGAATTTCACTGAGTTGGAACGTGCTCTCAATGTTTATTTCTAGTTGATCCCCAATCTGGAAAATAAAGACAGAGAATTTAACTAAAAATGTTTACATTATTAGGTGTGCCAAAATCAAGTATTTATTCATCCAAGCTAGTCCACATCAGATCTATGTATGGATGGTATCACCTGAGCAGGGATGGGGTTGACTGGTTGGATCTGGAGGTATGAGTCAGATGGAGAGATGTTGCTGTCGTATATCTCCAAAGTCTTCTCAATGAACATGAACCTGGCCTGTGGACCACAGTGTGTTGCATCACAAAGATTACACGCTGTTCAAAAAAGTCTGAGAAGGCCTCAAGCTAGTTTTCTTAGCATGATTTAGCTTGACAATATAAATGTATCTGCAGCAAATCAAACAAACATGCATTTAACCAATGTTGAAGAATGGCACATTTCTGCACGCTATACTGTAGCATTCTTATGGATAAAAGCAACAACCTCAGGAAACTTGAGCCATGTACCTGGATAACAAGCATCTCTACTTCATTTTCTAACAGGAACTCGATCAGGACAACCCCGTCCTCTGGTACAGGGAGAATGAATCTCCTCAAGCCTCCCTCAATATCCATCATGGTTGGAGGAGAGATGCTGCTGCCATCTTGTTGTTGTCTACTTCCCCTTGAACTGGATGTTCTTTGAGTGACTTCAATCGACACAGACGCCGTGGGACCCTCCAGGCTGAGTGGCTTTAGATCAGACCTGGATATTCTCAACTGTGGAATTAATTTGTTCAAATTAATGTATTACTTCCTGAATTCTTTCAAATTAATTTTAATGATTTAAACCCCTGGCATAAAGTGAGTGAGACTAAATTACTCAAAACCAAGTTGGAAACCAAGTGGAGTGTGTGGTTCTTATTCCCTTACTTGAGTGTAGAAGTGCAAATATGGCTTCAGTGCATGTGGGTGATTTTGGAAATCAAGTTGGTAAATGTCCTTGATGACATTCACTGGCACTGTCTTGTTTTTTGTGATTCCTGAGGAAATACAAGAGATTTACAGTTTATATACCGTGTATCCTATAAAGGGAGACTGTACATGAAACATACACATACAAAGAAAACTACAAATTAGTGTTGTGTACAGTTAACTTCATGTTTCTTCATTTGTGCATGATTGACGCACCTGTTGATATTGCAGTGACACAAGCAGTGACAAAGATGGTGATGCTTTCAGCATCAGGGAGTCCTAAACTGCCAGGAAGCAGGTCATCCTTACTGAAGAAGAACTGGGTTGAACCATTGATCTGGAAGATCAAGTAAAAATACAATTGACAGACAGCTGTAACCACATCAGGACCGTAAATTAAAAGTTAGTTTAGGAGACAACAGTTTATTGTCTGGAAACCTCTTTGGTTATGTTCAGGTTGAATGGGTTGACAGAGTTGTCTAGGTCGGACAGTAGAGTGATTGAGATGGACACAGTTCCCTGCACTGGCTGTCCATCGAAGAACCTGGACAACACACAAGATGGTGACAATAACACAAGTCCAAACACTTATGGATCAAGTGATATGTATACACATTCAGAAAACGTACTGGGCAGTCACGTTCCCAATGATGTCATCCCCCACAAGGATCTCAGGAGCAGTCCTGAGTAACACTTTAAAATGAGGTGGCTCTATGAAGACATATATTAACAGACGTTAGGTAACCAAGTCACATGCTGTCCTGTATGTTTAAACAGTCGAAGATCAACACTGGATTCTAGAATGTGGCCTACTGTCGTCCTCCACAGTGAAGCTGCTCTCAGTGGTCCTCTCCTAGACAGTAAGAGACATCCACTCAAGTCAGTCTGAGACTCACTTTTCGGTACCAACTCTTTACCACCAAAAATAGTAACAGTGATATGATGTGTTGAATATATGTACAGTCTTTCTTATCTTGAGATCCAACTGTCCAAGTACAGTATATATGGGCAGATGGCTCTGTACAAAGCTTACTTTCATTGCAGCAACGATTATCCATGTCCCCAAGATAGGATTATCAGAAAGTCGAAATTCTTTAGACACAAATCCCACATGGCTATCCTCATGTTCCCACCTTTGGATAACATTACCTTTGGGGTCCTGGCAGGGACATAACCAACAAAGGATGTCAGTCAAACTACACCCTACACAATGCTAACAAACACATCTTTTCAGCGCTCAGTTTTTTTGTTTGTTGGACACAGGATTGAGTGTGAAACTGACCCACCCTTATGACAATATCCAGGCTGTTCTTGAATGGTCTGCCGTTGGGTTGGACAGAGAGAATACGCAGTCTAACAGTCTCTCCAGGTTGGTAGGTGGACTTTTCTGTGTGGATGAAGGTGGTGAATAGGATGTTGAGGGTGGTGGTGTTGGTGAAGACTTCCTGGTCCCCCTTGTAGCCTTTCACCACCACAGTGTATGGAAGGCTGTAACTGGTAGAGCTTTCAGGGATCTGAAAGATGAAAACAGCCATCAGTGAAAGCCACCCAACCCTACTGTACATTTGGATTTGTCTCATATTAAACATCCCATCTTAAGTCATGTAAAAATGACTATTTATCAATATCTCCAGTTTGAGGTGAAGCCTATATTTATTTTTTGACCACCCCTCTTTGCAATCTGTCTTACATTGTTTTACAAAATGAATCTAATGTTAATATAGCTTTTAAAAATAACAAAACCTGAAAGAAATGGCTGTTAAATGAACACAAACTCGTACTTACAGGAGGAATGGTCAGAATTCCAGTCAAACCTGAGAAAAAGACAGTCAGCACATACGATAAAAGCACTAAACTTGGAGGGCAGCCCACATCACTCAGTAGTCCTGTACAAACCCACATCATCTGAATGTTTCATTCACATTTTAAATTGAGCTTGGTCCACCTATCTGCCCGCATACACAACATGAAAAAAAGGTGGGTGCTCTGTGGTAGAGCGCTTGACCAAAAATCAAGAGATTGCACTTTTCAATGCCCCCCTTATGTCACTTGGGATAAAAGTGTCTCTTAAATCATTGCATTCTTATCAAATCAAGCGAGGTCCAGTTCACCTGTAGTGAAGGTTTCCTCTGCTCTGACTAGGCTGGTGTCAGCCTGCTTCACCTCTGCTGTGACCCTGACAGGCCCGTTGCTGAGAAGGGTGACGGCAAGAGAGTTGGGAGTCCCTATGAGCATCCCATCAGGAACTGAGATCAAGTAAGTGGGTCCAGTCCTGCAAGGCAGAACATATCGAGGAGGAAGAGGAAGAGAGGAGGGAGCGGGGAAGAGGTTTCTGACATTAGATATTCCACACACGGAACTGATTTCTTACTGAAAAATTACAGAGAATTCTAAACATCCCAACAAATGTATCCCATACTTTAGTTGAATGATCATTATTTACGTAGATAATTGTACCAAGTTAACATGTACACTACTGCAATGTGATTTGTTTGGATGTTTATCTATTCAGCTCCGAACATGCATTTACCTGAGGGTGTCTTGAGCAGAGTTCAGATCAAAAGTGTAAATAAATACAAAACACACGCCGAGAAGGCAGATCCACTCCATCTTCAACTGTAGTTTATGACAGAAACTGTCTCTTGGTCCACACTCCAGACATACAAATTCACCAGTGGCAGACAGCTCGCTCTCTCTCTCTCTGGGCTCAACCAACCTGCAGTCTGGGACAAAGCCCCAACTCCAATACTGTCCCAGTGCCCTAGGGACACACTCAAAAGCAGTCATTCACTACACAAATACACACACACACACACCACAAGCTCAATTTTCGAACAATTCTCTCTCTCCCTCAGACAGACACACACACAAAGTATCACCTTTCCCTGCATGTCAAGCCCAAGGCTAATCATGACCCCATGGGTGTGTACATGTCTGTGTGTGTGTGTGTGTGGGGGGGGGGGGGGGTAGTGACAGAGGCACCACAACACCTGCTTACAGGTGTAAGTAACTGTATTCACACATACCAACAAGGATGAGACGACTTATTTATATGAAAGGATATAGCAACACTGTACATTATGTACAGTTCTGTAGTTCCCATGGAAACAGGATGAACTGTGGTGTAGAGAAAGGGTTATAGCTACAATGGCATGTGAAGCTATAACGTTTTACCTAATACCTTTTTACCCAAAACGACACTTCTAAATGAAAACCCTTAACAAAAATTGAGATCTTTTTTTCACCAAAAACAAACTTTCTTTCTCACATCCTTTCCAAGCATTTTTTCTAAGATCACCATCTCTTTTAAAAGGTCTAAACTCATTAGAGTGGTACTATAACCGTCTGCTCTTAACTTTTAATAATTCATAACCATTTGATATGTTGGTGTGAAATTTCCATGAGGTGGTAAGTGCGTGTGAAGACGTGTGATGACAGCTGAGAGGGTGAGGGTGACCAAGGCTTTGTTGTACTAATCATCGTTCTCTCATGGTGCCATCATCAATTATCCAAATGAGGCTAGAACTCTGAGAAATGCATTTTAATTACTGGAAGGCTTTGTATATTTAAAGTGCAACATGTCATTGAACAGAATGTGACTTTCGATGTTTCTCCCAAAAAATTCTTATGTTTTTCTCAATAATCTTTTTCAGACCAAAGAGTATGAAGCAACGCAAAAACAACAGATTGTGATGACAAGTGCAGCAGCAGGGTCTTACCTGGAGATGGCAATCAAGTCAAGGCCAAACCTTGCCTTGGTCATTCATTGAGAACATATTGTAAATCAGATTCCAGTGAGGTAATGAGACCTCTGTTACAATCTACAGAAAAAGAAGTAGACTGTTCTATAAATCCAAAAAGTATTTATTTTATTATTTTGGAAAAACATTAATTAATTTCACTCTTACAGGTTATTTTACAAAAGTATTTCCCACTACATGGCACTTTGCTTTGTCCACTTTGGCATATAGTTACAGTTCATCACTCAATACCAAAACAGCATTGACAGTTTGAAACTGGCTGGATTCATGTTCTGGGAAAAGGGGCAAAATTGCTTTCCACAACTTCTACATGAGATTTACAAAGTATTGATCCCTATTCATTTTCTCTTCATCACTCCTATTGACTATGCTTATACGTAGGAGTTGATTTTAATGCAGGGCAAGAGCTTTTGGGCATGAGCCAAGCATGCCAAACAACAATCCCTGCTATGATGCGTCTATCTACATATCGATCCTCATATCAAAAAGTGCATATAGAAGTGCATTATTTACAAAGTGCTTCACATGAAATACTCTGAAATCAAAAGGCACTTATGTTCGGTAAAAGATGTGATTACAGTAGTTCCACTGTGTCAAGGAAGCAGTGTGGGGGCATGCAGAAACGTGCATGCACACCATGACCACAAGGTGGCTCTGTTGTACCCACAAAGATTCAAACAAAAATCTCAGAGCATTGAGTACTCTGAAAATATATGGCAAAATAAATTGTAAGGCTTTCACAGTCAACCAAATCATGATAGCTTTAAGAAAGATAAGGGAGAGAGAAAGACAAAAAGGAAGCATTCTAGAGAATTCAAACAAATGATCAGTGATTTCCATACTATCCAAGTCAAGGGCTAAATCAAGGGCTGGTTAGCCATTAGCAGTGTTTGGGAGAGGAGGAGAGGGGGGGGGGGTCTACCTCTTCAGTCACCTATGAGAACCCTGGCCAGATTTGGGGTGAGGACCGATCTAGAGCGTCACATCTCAAAGTGTCGGTAAATACTCTCCACATAGACCAGCACCCTCTGCCAGTCTGGGCCTCCTGGTCTCAGCATCTCCTCCATAGTCTGCAGAAAACACAGATCAGGATAAACACCTAGAGACAAAATAAACAATTTCACAGCAAACTTGTTTGTGCGAGTCGTTTTGCATATGTGTGTATTAGAGCCAAAGGGAAGCATTCAGAGGGTTTAGTCCCTTGGCTCCTCATCATGACTCACCAGTGATTGTGTGATTCCCACATTCTCTCCAGTCATAAAAGCCAGGCTGAGGTTCTCCTTCTAGGGACATACAAATAGGATTTCAGGCTGTGTGTGTGTACTGACATTGTGTGTGTGCAATGTAAGGACCAGAAGAATAGCAAAGTAAGGAAGAATTGTACTTGTTTCTTAGTGCTACTTCAAAGGTTTTTGGGGGGGAGATTAGGGTTAGAATTGTATGAAAGGAGGGGTTGGAATTCAGGGATAGGTTAGAAGATAGGGTTTGGGTTGAGGTTAGGGAAAACAGGCCCTGTATTCTGAGTTCCCACAAGAATGGACACACAAACTAGTGTGTGTGTGTGTGTACCCACTTTGCTCTCAGGGCTGAGGGTGCAGTAGGGGATGTGTGAAGGGAGGTAGGTATGATAGACAGCACAGAAGGCCAGACCATCTGCCCAGCTGCTGCTGAAGTTGGTGATGTCAATGTTCTGTACAGGGGACAGACAGCCAGCCAAGACATCCAGGATTACTTCACAAAACCCCACACACGGCTCAAGTGCAGCGAACCGTGTGAAGTTTGAGTGACACATAAGCACGCGCACGTACCTTGTAGCCCTGCGTGCGACTCTGACACCAGCGCAGCAGAGAGTTTCTCTTGGAGCCTCCATGACGCCGGAGCAACAGGTTGAACCCATCCTGGGATCTGCTGCCATTCAACACAGTAACAGGGACACCACAGAGAAGACCTTGATGTTCCTGGTCAGGAGTGTGATACTAGGACTAAACTGTGGCTAGTAATGCCGATAGCGGTGTGTTTGTCGGTGTGTTGGGACTCACCTGCTTGGGGGCATGTCTGAAAGTGCAGAATTGTACTTGTTGAGAGTCTCTTCCTGCTTCCCTATAATTCCACAAATAAAGTGGAATGTGAGTTGTAACAAACTGTAGGCAATAATTCTTCAAGAGATGGTACATTGTTTACACATAGACACACACCTGTGTGAGTGCTGGACCAACTGTCCTGATGTTCCAAGTTTTTTCTTGCCCTTGGTTGATTAAGATTCTGGAGAGATAACACAATTCACATATTCATACATTACTGTTTTTGCCACTAGTCAGCAGCAGCAGCCCAGACAATTAGACCTAGGAAACCTCAAGATGCCAATGGTTGGACCCCAGAAGTCAAAATAGTCTCACCTTGTTTGTGGAACCTGCTGTTGTGGCAGTAGTGAACTGGGAGGTTCCATTCTCAACAGCAGGGAGATCCGAGGAGACGGGAAGTCTGGACAGGCTTCTATGATATCATGCAGCAGGATTCTATGTTAATGAGATGGCCTCACATATTGTATAGTGGACAGAAAAGCACCGCTTAATGTTCTGAAATCTAAAAGTCAGTCTTGACAATCTGGGCAAACCTTTTTTAGATAGGCTGGCTGCTATCCTTGCTTGACTTCATGCCTTGAATCAATGCAAGTCTATTTGAATGGTTCCTGGAAAATGGATGCCCTTAATTGCCCCTGTGAATGCCTTATCTATTCCAACTACTAACTTGCACACTAACTTGTACCTGCTGATGAAGCCTGCTGTGGATACTCCTCTCATACTGTTTATCTAATGCTTGTAAGAAATTGAACTGGATTGACAAGCTGCAACTTGATGAGTCTGCATTAATAAGATAGATAGAAGTCATGGATGAATGTCTGTCTTGGATGGATAGGTTTAGCACATATTTGTTGAGAGAAAGTTCACAATATAAAAAATGATTTAAAATGTTATTGTTGTATATAGTCTACAATGAATGATTCTCACCTTGACCTCTCTGTGGTACCTATCCTCCGAGTCTCAATGGGGGCACACCCCTCCTCTCCACTCCTCTCCTCATTGGTCACATTCCTCAGGTACCTCTTGACCACTCCCTTCACGTCAATGTGCGATTCCTCCTCAACAACATTCTTCATCTTTTCATTCTGACTTCCTTTTTCCATCCCTTCCCCTTTTCCTCCTCTTCCAATCTTGCATATCGCTCTTTCTCTTCCCCGTCCAAACTGAGACTCAAGGGCGTGTGTTTCCACATTTGCCTTTGTATGTGTGTGGGCCGGATTTGGAGCCTGGGCCTCAATTCTTCCCTGGGCCTGGGCGAGGCTGGCTTTCCTCTGCCTGCTCTCTCTCAGTTCTCCCCTCAGAGTGACCATTTGAATGTCTGTCTCTTTCTGTCTCTGTTGAGCAGCGGCCAGCTCTCTCTCAGTGTCCCGGTGGGCCGTTCTGAGCGCGCTCAGTTCCTCTTCTGCTTCGGAACGCAGCCTGTCGGCCACAGTCACTGCCACCTGCAGGTCAGACTGGAACTGCAGCCACTCCCCGCGTTCCACTCTTTCTGTCTGTAAGAAAAACAACTGCCAATTACTAAAACATCCAAAATTCAACTGAATTCAATTTTACTTGCTTGCTTTCCTTGAAAGTTGCTGCTACATTTCATTCTCAGTTTGGTCATGCTCAGAGCACATTATATTACATGGATAGGGACTATGAACAAGGCTTCAATGTTAAAGTAATAGTGGATTTAGATTACACACCGTGCGTCTATGAAACTGCCAAATACGTAAAACATAGGAAACTTGACATTGTCCTTGATGATCAAACACCTATTTGGCTTCCTTAACACAACTGAAAATTTGAAGTGGATGGGAGGCAAGCCTTAGCAAGCACAGGATGGCTTAGTAAACAAAATGATGTGCACACTTCCCTTGTGCCAAAGTGCTTTACTCTAAAACCCCATCAGGTGAAGCACTTTAAAACAACAAACCTGGCAAAAATGGAACTACATGATTTGTAAACACCAAATGTTTTGCAACTTCAAACTGTAAAAGGATTGCTCAAACTAGTTTGAACTTGAAAATCTGGTTTCATCGAGGTCGGAAGTGACCCCAACCGTGACTCATCAAAGCCATCAAGCCAGGAGTGCATCTCAACAGTCCTCTCAACTTGCATTCCTTTCTCAATCTCCTTCCTACAGAAAATAATCAACATATGAAATCAAAGCTCCAGAGAATATACAATCCACTTTTATATTTATACAATCCTACATTTTCAGATCAGTTGAGTAGAGATAAGAGAGAGAAATGAAAGTATTCTAGATGATTGAGGTTGGTCTGAAGAGTATCCTATCCCAGGACATGCACAAACACACTGGCCTGTGGATGTGAACACATATCAAGCGAGGCACTAAAAGACAGGAACTGACCCAAAATGTAAACGATACCAGATTATTTCAAAAGCAAGAGAGAAAGCTAGCAAGCAAGCTGAAGAGAGAAAGCTTGAGGGGAAAAAGGGAATAAGCACAGACTCAGAACATTTTGAATGTGAGTGAGTGAGAGTGTATGTGTGTGTGTGTATTGCAATGTGACCACACATAGGAACAAAAGTGTGTGTGTGGAGGAGTAGAGGGGTTGGGTCGCTTGTTAATTAAATGAAGAATGGATTGAGATGCAGAGGAGGGCTGGAGAGGCAGGGAGACCGGAGCCAACTTGTTTCCTCATCTGACCAGAGACTCAAGACCACAGCTGGGCCCTATTAAATCCTCCTAGCGCACACACGCTGTATATGTACTCACAGATCATATTCTCTACCCTCTTCTTTCTCTCACACCTCATTCTCACATTCCCATCCCACTGAAGCACAATGTTAACTTCTCTTTCACACATTTGAGAGTAAGTGCAAATACACAAGCGCTGACAAACATTCTCAGAACATTTAGCAACAAATCCACATTTCCACTCTGCTCAACTGACATGCTAGTGCACTTTGTAAGCACACAGAGCAAACTTCAGTGAATGAATCCCGTTACATTCAGAAGACATAACCCTGAAAGAGATGTTTTCCCCATATTCTGACCATACACCAACACACTTAAGTTTGTGCACATCTTTATACCTGTCAATATCCTGGATCTATGAAACACTGGCGTGCTGCATGTTCATACTAACTAGGGCTTGTCTGAGAAGGGGAACAGGAAGGCACTCCTCATCTCACACAGAGATAAGAGTGTTGATTCTCCTTTTAAGAGAGACAGACAATCCCTGATGGACTGACCTTGTGCCCCACCACAGGCCCAGATGAAGACATGCACACACCCACACACAGAGACACTCATGTACACAATGAAGGTGTGTGTGTGAGTGTCTATGTTAACCATCTGTCCCACACCTCAGTTCACATCCACAGCAGAGCCCTCTAACACACAGGGCATGGACGGACCATGTGTTGTGGGCCTTTTCAAGCTTTCCACAGACACTAACTGCAAGTTAGAAAACCATCTCCTACACACTCATTAGGAAAAAGACTATACACAGTTTCACATTTATTTAGTCAATATATTCATGCTATATTGTTTGCATATCAAGGATATGCCATTTCTCCTGCTGGTTCCTACCATTCACTCTGCATTGCAGATTTGACACACACACACACAAACATGCACAAACACACACATGATTCTGAATGTAAACTAAATAAACCTAGCCTTCTAAGAGCTGGAAACTTAATCCTTGAAATGTGCAGTGCCGTTCACCTGGAACTTATCCCACTGTAGGGTTCTGAGAAGTTCCCCAGGACAACAAGAGCCAACCCCAGGAACCACCCCCCCCCCCCAGCCAGCAGACCTCAGAACCCAACCCCATGCACCCCACCCCCCACAGCCAGCATACCTCAGTACCCAGGACCCCTCCTCCACACCAGTCCTCTCTCGCTCTTTCTCCCCCCCTTTCTCTCTCTCTCTCTCTCTCCTTCTCTCCCCCTCTCTCTTTCTCTCCCTCTCAACAAAAGCCTCCCACAACACCATGAGCCAGAGCTGACTGAGTTCATAAATTCTAGCTTTGCTAACTTGCAGTATATTGCTCTACTGAGGGACCATGTCAACATGTTGCTGGATAGACCGAGTTTCATATAACGGGCTAACTGGGGCTTAAGAGAGCCCTGGATCTGTGTGTGCTTCTCAGGCACACAAGTACAGGCAGAAGGGGGGATGGAGTGATTGAGTGAGTGAGTGGTTAGAGAGGGAGATGGGATCAGAAGGGAATGGAGAGATGGTGAATAGCTAGAGAACAAAGCCTTGGAGGAGGAGGGAAAAGAGGGAGAGCAAAGGCATGGAGAGAGGAATGGATGGAGTGAGGCACAGCCAACAGAGAAGAAAGCAGAAAGGTCATATTCCAGCTGTCCCAATCTTTACCAAATCTAGAGAAAACTAAAAGCCCATGGCTAGCATACTCTGGTGGGTGGGTATGGGCTTAGAACTGGGCTAAAACAGGAAATTAGAGAAAAACGATCTGAAGGGGAATCAGAAGACTGCACAAGCCATGCACAAGGAATCCTAATTCTGGTTCTGTTGGTTTGTCTTGCTTCTTCATCTAGCTATCTAAAAATGTTGTGGCCGAAAACTGCTATCACTGAACTGGTTGATTGTCCTGACGTGAACACACTGAACTGTCCCGAATTATCCTCAGGGTTACCTCAGGTGAACTAGCATTGACCAAAAGAACAAGACACAGCACATATGATCTTAGTTAACTGTCACTGACCAAAGGTTAGAACCAAGGGGATACACATCAAATAGGAGGGAACTGACCTAGGAAACACCAAATAGGAAGGAACTGACATAGGATACACCTAGTATATGGACAGGAATAGAACATGGCGGCACACATAAAACTAAACACTGACAGATATAAACATGGACTTTAGTCGTTTATGACTGATTGGTACTTTCCTAACAGCTGATGAGCCGAAGCTAGCAACAGGAAGAGATAGCAAGAATAAGCCACCTATACCAATGTTCAGTTAAGGGCGGGTTTTGTGTAAAGAATATAAAAATGACTGATGCTTAGGCTTTCACTGCGGAAAACCCACTGCCTGTCTCTTTGATGAGATAAAAGAAGAACTTGCATTTGAACTTAGAGACCAGCCTGACTCCCGTTCCTCCTTGAAAAGCTACCTTTGGCTAGAACAGCCCACAACAAAATCAATGGCCTTGGATGGCAAAAAGAGAAGAAATGGATAAAAAGAGAGAGATAGTGTAAGCGTGAGAGGAATCAAGAAGATCTAAAAGTATTTCCTCCCTAGCCTCTTAAGAGGGCTGTAGACAGGAAGTGAGCTATTAGAAGGACCACATCTCTCAGAGGCCCTGCAGGGCTGGTCCATTTCTGGGGTGGGTGGGGGTGACAGGGAGTCTTGTTATTGCTGAATCTCCTCGATGGCGAGGTCTAGTCAGAACTATGATTAAAACACAATCCCAGCGCCTCAATCTTTGCTTCAGGGATTGTGTCACTTCCTGTTTACATTCCCACATTTATCCAGCAATTTTCTACCACAACTGTCCCGGCTACTATAACCAATTGTAAAAACAAGTACTAAATATAGTATACAATATTGAAGTGGTCTGTAATCTACTAAAAACTAATCAAACACACTGTGTTGATTCTTCAAATACAAATTGGAACCAGCGAAGCCTTAGGACCCCAGGTAAAAAAGTTAGATGAATTTCCAATAAACATTTGACAAGAGCAACCTGAGCTGTGTGGAATTGTTATATATTTGTTTGCAATAGTGACAAACACCCAAATAATCCACAGGAAACCAACCAGCATTATGAGACTCAGATGAAAAGTCATCTGAACAAGCTGTGTCACATTGGAAGAAGCCTTTTCAAGACACCTTAAAGACAGCTTCTTCATTGGTGATATTACTGAGCATAGAAGTGTAATGCAGGTGTATGCAATCATATGTGAGTATTGATCACCTGTATGGTTTCTCTCAAACAGCAGATTTCTGTGAGGAGACTTTTCAGGACACCTAGGAGAGAGGGAGAGTCAGGGACAAAGAGCAAAATATCTGAATATTTGCATCGCATTGAATTACTTGTGTGATATCATTTTTGAAGGAGGACTCGTGACATTTAGTCCATCTGCTAGTTTGGTCTAGATCTGGTGTAGGTTACCTGCCACTGTCTTGTCCTTGCTGTCAGAGAGTCCCAGTGTTGTCCTGCACTCCTCCACCAGCCTCTCCATCTCCCCCTGGCTGTCCCTAGAAACAGGCCCCATTAGCAGGGACTGGCTCAGACCACTGTCCCTCTCTTTCCAGCTTTGGCCCGAGAGGCTGACCAGGGAAGATGAGCTATCCAGAAACGAGGGGCTCTGGTTTGGCTGGTTTGGGCTTGTCATCTTTGTCTTCCCCTGCTGTGCATGCGCACTAGGGGTCGAACTGGACAGACCATTGTTACACCCCACAGCCACCTGTTCCTCAGGTGTCACGGTACATTTTAGTTTTTCCTGTTGGGTGCTGGAGGTGGGTCCAATCACGGAGCAGTCTGGGGTGACAGGCATGAGAGGTTTCCAATCAGAAGCGGGGGTGGAGGGGATGAAGTCTGAAAAAGGAGGTGATTTCTTGCCACCTGTGCTGAGGGCTGAAGACCTTGGTTGGTCTGGATGAGGGAGGGTTAGTTTGGGGACAGTAGGTGGGTCAGCAGCAGCAGGAGAGGTAGGAGGAGTGTGGAAAATGTCCTGGTGAGGACCTGGAGAGATGATATGGGAACAAGATTGCAAGAAAGAGACTGACCGACTGACCGACCGACCGACGAGCAGGAAAACAGAGATAGGATGGAGTGATCATTTGTGGATGTATGATGCAGATGGCTGAGCCAACAAGTCCATCCAACACACACACGCACACACACATATCTTTCTAAGAAGAGAAGGAATGGTCTATTGCTTGTCAGGAGACAGACCTGGCTCCGGTGCAGCTGATCAACAGGAAATGACCACAACCAACACTCCTTCTTTGTCCTTGTTTGGAAAATGGTCTGGGCTCAAATGGATGCGACTTTAAATAGGAAAGAAAGCTATGCAAAGCAATGCTTCACCACCAGGCGAATGAATCTCACACTACTGTTCTTCAAATTGTGTGCATAACTTCCTATAGCCACCCTTGTCCAGATGATAGTGTGTGTGTGTGTGTTTTAGCTTGTCTGGGTAAGAGTGTCTGTCAGCCAGCATTAGGCCTCCCATGATTAATCCTTTGCCCTTGCGCTGAGCCGGGGAATTCTGCCGATTCATCACAGCTGGGGTGACTGGGCCTGACGAATCACATGGGGATGCAAGGAGAATGACCACGGAGTGAGCTCCACACAGGACAGGAGCCAAGGTTTCAGCCCCTGCAGCGCGCACACACACCCTTTAATTTATCCTGAAATTTGGCCTATCCTTTCGTCTTGCGCTTTCCCCCCCACATTGCTCTCTTTTTTCCCCCAAATAATTCTGTCTATTATTTTAGGACTGTCACTATCACTTTTCTTTCTATACCTCTCTCCGTTTCCTGTTGAGCATTGGCTAATAGTTGAAATGTGTATGAGTGTTTCTGGGTATGGGGAAATTTGTATTCTGGTGGGTAGGGAGATCAAGACTGTAGAGACAGGGAGCAGACAGAATGCAAGGCTTACCCTGTGTGTGTGTGTGTGTGTGTGTGTGTGTGTGTGTGTGTGTGTGTGTGTGTGTGTGTGTGTGTGTGTGTGTGTGTGTGTGTGTGTGTGTGTGTGTGTGTGTCAAATATTTCAAATTCATCTTAGAATGTACAAACTGGCCACAGGAATTTCCTAAATGAGTTGTCTGAGGGCACAGGTATTCACTTTGTAAAAACTTATGGTGTGTGTGTCTGTTAGGTGTGATCTTGACACGGAAAAGAAAAACATCCAGACAAGGGTGTGTTACCTGTTGGTCCATGGCCATCTTTGCTGGAGAAGTTTCCCATAGTGTAGTGCGAGGGGGCAACACTGAGGGGCACGCTTTATCTCCGTGGTCAGGGCTGAGGTGAAGGCACCCTGGAGTCAGATAAACACCATTGAAACAACTGGCAGCATCACAGAATGATGTCATATTACAAGGAAGACGTCCATATTCCATGTTCAATTATATCACAATGTACAATACTGAATTCCATTACTTAAACATGCATGGTTACATTTTGAGCCTGCTAAGTTGTCACTAGCTCGGTGAGGAGCTCATGTTGTTGGCTCTTGATTGTTTGCATGTTCATTTGAATGTTGTGCAAAACAAGACAAGAACCTCAGTCGTCGAATTAGACCTATGATCACATCCTCATGAGAGAACAGTGCGGATAGCACGCAGGGTACAACGCCACCGTAGCAGGCAATGATGAACATGACACTAACATCTCGCTGTTTGGACACATTTTTCAGTTCAAGTTCCGGAGTTACGGAGCGAGAGAGGCCGTGTTTGGCCTTGAATGTTAGAGAGAAGTTATGAGTTTAGTCATGCGTGAACGTGCCAAGTATTGCGCCGACACAGGGACATTGCTTTGACCAGAATTAAGCACCCTTACTTAGCCCAATTAGTAAAATCCATTTCTTAGTGATGTCAAATGTTAACTCCAACGTGAAGGGAACACACGGTGCCCACAAACTTATCAAGAATACTAACTGACCGTGTAAACTTCTGATTGATCCCAAAACTATTATTTTTTAGCTTAAATGAAATCAAAGACACAAGCCTGTAACGACAGAAAATAGTGTTTAGGGAATCCAATGGAAATCAAATGCTTGCATGCCTTGATACAATATTGAATGCAACGCACCTGGCAAAAGTAACTGGACTTTCTTTCCCAACAAACAGTGCTGTTTAACTGAATCATGAAGTTTCTCTACAAGCTCAATTCGAGTGTCGAATTCCTCAGACACGCTTAAACATCAAAAAGATAACTACCTACCCCTGGAAGAACTAGGAAGAATAATTTTTATTTCAACCCCTTTGTTCTTCGTCTAGGTTGTGGAACACAAATCCGCTTGTTCTCCGCACCTTTTCTCCTCCCGAAGAAGCGCGCTCATATCATCAAAACGCTTCACTGAGTAGGAGGGGTTGCGCGCAAGCACGGGAGAAAGTCTGCACTTCAAGAAGTTGAAAAGTACTCTAAAACTTTTAACATAACACACGTTAAGATACCCAACAAACTGCTTTATCAATTGAAAAGAGACATTTCATGTCAAGAGATTCTTTTCAGAGCATACACAGTAGCAGACTACCTGTTCGAGGTTTGTCCAGTAGGGCGCGTAGTTGGTCCGATGTGGACGATTAACGTTGAGTTGACCAGAGAGGTAATTTATTCAGCATTTATTCCAATTGCGAGATTATTTTTAGCCAGTCTAGTTCCCATATTATGGATTATTGGGTGTTAGAAATCCAATTGATCAAGTTTGGTAAACTTGATTGATCAAGACATTTCACAATTTCATTCTAGATCGTCCCATTGATAGAAAATAATTGAATTGCCTGCTCCTTGACTGGAAAAAAATGAATTGATTACTCGATTTATGTTCAATTTACAACATTATAAAGAAATGCAGAAACCCTGTACGGGTTTTAATGGTTATATTATTATAGTGAAAAACTTTCATCGAAACACAATAATACAGGAAAACTGTCAAATTGCAATACTAATAGTAAAACACATCACCAGTTTACAATAACCTATGTAAAAAAATAAATACAAATGTCACATTGCAGAGTACTAAGCCTGGATACATAAAACATGTATCCAGGTGTCACCACACAACGGTACAATCAGAATCAACTATTTAAACATTTACCACTGGCGCCTAAATAACTTTGTGCCAAATATTTTCACATATTTAAGTCATGCTGCTCTTTTAAGTCTTTTTGGAGCCCATTATCATCTTGTCTAAAAGGGGTCAGTCTCAGTGGACTGGCTGAATGTGATGGCAGCTGGGCCCACCACTGCATCTACTGAGGGGATACATTTGTTAGTGACCTATAGCGTCAATAAAGAGGCTAATCTAATTATGCTTAAAACCTCTGCCTGCCACCAGGACCGCAGATGCTGCTCTGAGCTGGCAGACATAAATGTGATTATGGGAATGACCTCTTTCTGATCATGCAACAACACAAAAATCCTCTCCCCTCCTCTCCTTCTACCCTGTACTTCCACTCAAGCCCTAAAAAGGATACAATGGAAATGTGCCTATCCTAAATTGGCACAAATCTAAAATCCAATCCTCCTCCATCCAATTCTTGGTCATCCCTAATCCCAGATTAGATTGATGAGTGTGCCTACTACCTGATGTACCACCTGATCTAATCCCTTTTAAAGATATTGGTTTAGCAGGGAGATTTGTCAATCTCTTCCGTGTCCTCACCAGCATAATCCAAAAAGCCGTATGAATACGCTGCAGTATCGTTTACAAGAGTGTTTATTAGTGAGGGACAGTGTGGAACTACAGTATACAGAGTGGGTTACACAGCAAACAGTGGCTGGTTTACATGTGTGTATTCTGAGTAACTACATAGAAGGAAAAGAAGAGAGAAGGAAATAGTTTAATACATGGGAAAATTCCACCTGTATCTTTCACTACAGACTGTGACAGTCAATGCCAGCCTTGCCCACTGACGGATGGCACCTGCTCCTCATCCACTGAAATCCATTCAAGCTTGTCCCAGCACTGAACAAATAATGGCCCACTGCCCGGACAGGCAAGGGGGTGGGGTGTGGTGGGGGATACCAACCATCTGTGGACTGTGAGTTCATGCCAGTCTTTTTTTTACCCATTAACACAAAGAAGGCACATGCAGTCTCAGAATGAAACTATTTAAGATGACACTTTATTGCTGACCTCACTAAGCAATCGCAAAGACGTCTCAAGGTCAATCAATCACTGCTTATCAAGTGACTGAAATATTGCACAGATGTGCTATTGCACACCGTCATTTCCTATAGGTTAGTTATGTTACAATGGATGAAAGATCATATATATATATATAAATATACAGAATTCAGGACGAATGTTGAGTCATTCGAAAACAGAGTTGCAGATTTTAAGGATTCACTTTCTGGATAGCAAAGGAGGGAGGCGGGACATCCTGACAGCCACTGGAGCGGTGTGGTAGCTCCATGAAGGATGGGGCTACCCTCGCCTGGGCCAGGGAGCTGGTCGCGGAGTCTGTGATTGGGCTGGTCCACTGCAGGAAGCGGGCGGAGGGGCGGTGGTGGAGGGCCAGCTGTTTGGAGCTGTATCCACACATGCCGATCCCCAGAGCCCCCAGAAGCACAGCCAGGCGGGGCATGACCATCACTCCATCTTTCCTTGCCTTCTGGTTCATGTTCAGCATGGCCTGGGTCTGCAGGGGAGACAGAGGACTGTGGGCTAGATTACAGTTTGAGGTGAATGTCTTTTAGTGAATAATCGTTCTTGTATCTTCTTTAGTTTTAGCAATTTTGAGGGAAGTTTTAATGTCTTGACTGACAACATTTATGGCATGAGATATTTAAGCACAAACTATTCGAACATGCTCATGTTAATTAGCAGCATACCACTTTACCCCAACCCACACCCAGGATATATTTTTTTTTTTCTTCCAAATAACTCTCTGCATCTGTCACAAACAAAAGGTGTTGTATTATGTGAGACGTAAAATTTCCTCACAGGCCCCCTAGACAATAATAAAGTGCAAAGAGAGGAAATAATAGATAGCACAATTCTAATGGAGTCTTGACTCAGGCTGTTAAACAGACAATTTTATTTTGGCCTCTTTCAGTTTCTCCTACTCATAATTCATTGCATTGTGTCATGGGTTGGATGTTTCCCATGCTTGGGGTAAACACCAATAAATAAGCGAGAGATCAAGTTAATCGAGCTAAAACAAAACACTCGCAATAAAAGCATATGGTTGAGATATTATAGGTGTCGTGGTGGGGGGTGGGGTAACCAACATAAAAGTAACCTGAAATGTGGTTTTAGCTTACAGAAAATGCCTCCTGAACTGCTTCTTTTAAAGTTTGTAAAGGGAAAGAAAAAAGAACAGACTGACATTAAATGACAGATGCATTGATCAAACCCAATGATATTAAGACCCCCTAAAGCAGTATCAGGTTGTATCTTAAAAACAGCCTGCACAGAGAACCTGTCCTCAGCAAACCAAACAACATTACATCAATAAACCATCTCAAAGTCATCCAATCATTTCAGTCATCAGGTACACCCCGTGGACAGATAGTACCAGGGAATGCCAAGGACTTCAGGTAATCTATACAGGAAATCCATCAGATATTGCACAGGCATTTCTGGTTGACAGGTTCTAAAACAATTCAGGCCATAAGAACCAAGCCAGACGAAGCCCAATCCAGCTCCTCGGTTCCTCTGTTGTTGTGGACCAGCTATATCCCCGAAGACAACACTTCACAATGACAAAGTACAGTAATCTCTGGCTACCTGAAGCAGATTACAGCTTTGGTGTCGCCAATTGCCTTAAAGTAAAGACTGACGCAGTGATGTAATATACCACTGTATACTGTATATGTCATACTGAAGTAAATATAACAATCAATATTATTTCAGGGAGATATACTTTACATCCAGTTTTTTCTTAGACAATCACCCCTGCCCATAATGCCATAGCACAACTGTGTATATTAGACAAAGCCTTCCCCTGCCACCCACCTGCAGATATCGTATGTACCCAGGAGTCAACCTAGGGATCTGGAAGAACATCTTGGAGCGGTCCAGGGTGAAAATCCTGTTGTTCAGCAAAGGGGCGGTGTTGAAACTCTGTCAAGCTCGTCTTCCTGGGTGTCCCTGGACTGAGGAACCCACAGAGAGAGATACTGTGTGTGGACACTTCAGCCTAAAATGAGCTACCTGGTGGAAACCTTGGGATTGTTTATAAGTCTTCTCCAAATCACTTTACGTAAGCACACACACACACGAATGCTCAGGAACACACACAGCTTACAGGTGATGTGTTCTGAAAGATTAAAGAGTGTGCTGGGATGGAGGCCATGGACTTAGTCTTACCAGTCAGACATCTAAGGGTTTAGGCAATTAATGTTTAGTCTGTCAACACTGCAGAGACCATGAACTTGATTTGCTGGAGTCATATTATGGGATATTGCTCAGCACTGTAAAGGCACAACTCCAACAAAATATTGTATAACTGTAGAATCTGCTATCTACTTGTACTGTAGTATATTACATTAACTGTAAACAAAACATTTTGCCTTCATAATGAATTTGTACAGATAGCAGTGTTCAAATGTTTTTAGAATGAATTAGTTATATTTGACTAAAAGGTTTTCCCTAAATGACAGGAGAGTAGGTGCACAGCCACATCCACTTACCAACCGCCATGAACAAAAGACTAAATCACTGAGTGCTGAGGTGGAGGATCCTCCAGTTCTTCTGTTGATGTGTGCCCTGTCTGCTTCTGCCGATTCAGCGCCTACCTTGAGGTTTAACCACTTTTCCTGGGGGTCTCCTTTTAAGGGATGGAACCTAGTGAGCGTGTAAAGTTGATAACCTCTCCCTCAGTGAAGTGTTGGATGCAACCTTGTTTACAAGAGTGTATGGGTACTGTAGACTTTTCCTTAAAGCTGGCATCCCTTCAGTGGCATTACATAACTTTGTGGTGAGGTGTCCTGTTCCTGAGTACAGTGTAACTGAGGTTAATATGTTCAACTTGTTTTTTAATGAGAAACTATTTGCCTGTAGATAACCCCTGCAGTTGGCATCATTATACTGGGCGAACGCTAACCATTTCCTTCCATCTGAGCATGATGGGTAATGTGGTATTTACCCTCGTTCTCCCCTCCAGCTAATGACACCAGGAGTTGGTGTGCAGGGGCCAGACAACACCTGGTGGCCCCTCCTCTGACTGTCACCACAGATGGTGACACTCATGGTAACAGTTCACCAACACTGCAATGCTGTTACACACACACACACACGCACGCACACACGCACACACGCGGCTATTCTGCTCCAGTAAAGGCTACTCATTCATTACCAATCAGCATCACATCATTGGAATGAAAACAGTTGAACTTCATCTGGCCTTGTGTCTGGCATTCAGGTTCAGGTCAGGCTAGCTTTGGCATTCCCACACTTGTTTTCTCACTCCCCACTCCTCATAACAAGCTCAGGGCCATTCTATTAGATTAGAATGCAGTGCTATCGTCAGCAACGCTGATGTCGTTGGCTCAACTACTGGCTGGGTGACAGAGAGCACTTATCAGCTCCACAGCTTCCTCAGAGACAATCTGTGACACAGTGTCTATCTGTGGATGGAGTGGTTGCCTGTAAACAATGGTGTGCACCAACTGTGGTCACGCCATCCAACAGAGAGCAACAAGTTAACGTGTTAACCAAAAACGCCATAGTTTCAACAGATTATAATTGATGTACCAATTGAACTCAGACACAATTAAGGCCATCTTAATAGTGACCACCCCCTCAGACACACACACAAACATACCTTATACGTGTTAACCTAATGTTTCCAATTGGGCACATTTAGGCTATTTGAAACAGCAGCCATTTTTTTTAACATGCCCAAGCCGGTTTCAAATTTGTGTTTTGGAGTTTGTGTAATTGGGGAGTTATCGAGTTAGTTGGTTGGTCTAAATGTCATGACATCTCTGGAAGGACTGAAGTTTCAACAGACCTGACATTTCAGGTCTCAGGTAATTAGGAGTGAAGAAGTAGAAAGTGATGCTGTTGACAATTAGGTCTCCATCATAGCGGAACAATGTGAAAACTCAATCGATAATGGCATTATCAAGCAAAGCCATCGTGGGTATAATGACCTACAGCTTGGTGAGGATGAGTTAGCATTGACTCACAGATTGTGGGTGTAAGACATGATCATTTGTTTATCAACAAAAGGAAAATAGCCCGACACGCCATTATAAAAAAAAAAAAAGTAATTTTAATGCACACACACAATGCATGTTATGGCAGCATTTACATGAATAAAAAAAAAAAAAGGAAAAAAAAAAGAATGTTCCACAAATGTTTTCGGTTGTGTGGTCCTTTTCTCTGCCTACAGGGTGAGGATGTCTGTGATCCAGTACTGAATCAGACGCACAACAGCTGTGGTCTCATCTGGGGGCAAAAGAAAAACACAAGAACGAAATCATAACAATGCATTTTCATGTATTATTTTTGAACTGCAGAATGGAATCTTGCTGTTTATTTTTGTTTTACTTTGTGACCTTTCTTTCGGCGTACAAACAGTGCGTCACGTTAGGCAGTGTCTACGATATAAGAAATATGGTCAGGTCCAAAATGAAAATCACAGGTTCCATTTGGGTGGCCTCATGACGGTCATCCAGTCCAAAAAAATACAGATAAATGAAATAGGCAGGCAGCTAGGACAGACGTCATCTGTGTGGAGGAGTAAACTATAGTGGTTGTGGGCTTCCCAGCTAGCCCCTGTGGTGAATGCATTCTTCCTGCCTGGGTGAAGCGGGGATCTAGTGAACTGTGAAAAAGTCTTGAAGGACTTGAAAGAAAAAAAAACAGGATGAACAGGCAGCACTGAGGCTTATATGGCTTATGGCCGCATGTGAGTGTGTATGTGTGTATGTGCGCGTCACTGCCAGTGTGTACATGCCTGTGTGTGTGTGTGTGCATTTAGTCACTGGAACAACTGGTTCTCACAGGATCTCACCTAAACAACATGCAGATGGGGTACATTTGTATGCGCTGAATGGCTCGATGACTCATCCAATTTGGAGACGGACGTGACTGAGGCAGTCTGACATCTGGGTACTGTGTGTGTGCGCGTGTGGAGGAACACACTGAGGTAAAGCCAGGTATATTGAAGGAACCACTCATCGAGGAGAAGTCTGTTTTTGCACGCCGTTGTCTTGGCAACCGCGCCCGGAGCTGAGCGTCTCTATGGCCACCTGCTTGGCAGTGCCCTGAATCCCTCGGACATTCATTCACACACTCAGCCAGGTCCCTGCTGGTCCAATTAGCAAGCCAGATTTCAATTGACCCCAACCTCTTATGTGCGCATGCGCCCACACACAATACAGAAAAAGACATGTACACCGATTCACTCTCTTAGCACACACACATCACACACACGAACAAACAAGAGGCCCGATCATTCACAGATCCCAGAATTGCACACAGCAAGCTCCCGTTACCCTCATTCACCATGTTGCTAGGTGTATAACCTCCGGGATGCTAGCACGCTGGGTGTGACGTATTTGGTCAAATGTGGCTGCGGGTGCGTGTGTAGGGTAGGACAGGTAGAAGTAGGTGTGGATCAATAAGAGGGCCGAGTAAGTGTGAAACTAATCTGTAATGGGCATAAGAAAACCAGTGCTGACCATCCCCGGGTACGGTGTGGGCCTGAGAGTTCCGGTCAGATACAGAGCACACACAGATGGCCAAAGTAGGACCAGGAGGGGATGTAAGGTTTAAGGACAGTAGAGGATGCTCACCAGGAGACAAGCTGGATTTGGACTGGAAGTCTTCCAGAGCGTTGGCCAGGCGCACCGTGTCCTTCAGCTGCACCTGGGCCTTGAGGGTGTGGAGCTGCCGGAGGGCAGAGGGGGGCGCTGTTCTACCGGAGACTCTGCTCAGGAGGCCCTCAAAGACCGCGAGGGGAACGTGAGGCCTCTCTGCAGGCGCTGAGGCTTGGGAATGGACATGAGGTAGAACTGTCTATGGAAGTCAGGTAGCCTAGGAGCCAGACCAATCTGCGAGCTCATGGTTTATTTGCTCTGGCAGATGGGCCACTCCAAGCCATTCAAATTGATTTCCCTCTGGCAATCACAACCGTTTATCTGGTATGGTGTGACTCATACAGTACATGCCCTACTACAGAAGCATTACATTGCTACCTCATCAGATGTGCCTACTAAAACAAGCATTCCCTTTTTTCTTCTCAGACTCACAGAGTACAAATGTACCTAGTAGACTCTAGTTTCTGTGGTATAGTAGAGGCAAGGTTACCTGAGGCTCTCTCACTGAATGGCGGAAGACTCCGACAAAAGAGGTCTATTATTGGACCATATAATACACAATCACAAGTGGAGGGCTAATCCCTGGAACCAATGTGGTTCTTTGGACTGGCGCAGAGAGGATTATGACAGACCTGATGACTTGGCCTGTCTATTAGCTTTAAGAAGAAGGTGGCAGTCCAGGAAATATACAGTCCCAAATCTCTCTGTTCTCCAGGGCTGCAACCTCGAGTGGTTGGTGATTTTGTGTACATTATCGTCTACTAGTGTGCTTTGCTAAATGCTGTGCTAGATGATTGCTTTAAGACAAATGTGGACTAGTGACAAATCCAGGCCTTATTAGTTCTTCCATCACTCAAATGACTAAGCTACAGTACAACAGGACATTGTGACCTTGAATGAAACTTACGCTCCGAGACATAGAACCCCAGTGTGGTCTTGAGGAACTCGGACACCTCCAGTGATCTCCTCTCCAGCACTTCCTCATCTTCTTCCTCCTCCTCTACATCCCCCTCTCGCTGGTAAGTGAACTCCAGAGCAGCAGCCCGGGGGACCAGACCCATGGAGATCAGCTTCTCCCTATGACGTTTCTTCTTCAATTTCCTTCGCTTGTTTTTGCTGAGTTGTTCTCCGCCCCCCTCCACGGTTGCATCCAAGCCGGGGCGATCAGTGTTGGATTCGCCAGCCTGGCCGGTCTTCACCTTCACAGAGCGTGCTCCAGAAGCATGCTCCAACTTCTTAATCTTTCTTCTTCTCCTCCTCCTTCTTTGCTGTTCTTCTTCTTCTTTTTCTTTTTCTTCTTCTTCTTCATTATCATTATCATCATCATCGTCTTCTCTGCTCTGGCTGGAGATTTCCTCTGAAAGGAGAAACAGGGTAAACAGAAGAGAAAGTTTGGGTGTTTTTAGAAACTTCCGATATCCCAAGGAACAGCTTTTCATCACGGCTCTAGTCTTGATGTTCTGCCCTGACATCCATATTCATCATTGCTAGCAACCATTTCGATACACATGGACATCTAACTGTGTTTGTGATCCATTGGCACTCATTTCACAGTGTTTATTTTGGCTTCGCAGGACCTCGCTAACCCTGAAGAATTCTCTAGGGTTGAGGGGCTGGATTGAGGCTCATGGATGAATGTGTGGTCTCAGAATGATCAAAGAGGAGCAAGTCAACAATGCTTTACCTCTACGCCTGCAGTTTAAAACCTGGGACAATGCCCATGTGAAGGAGAGGGTGACCGATTTCCTCAGAGGAATTGATGGGTGGCGAGCCTGTCTAGGATTTAGCAACTAAGCGACCAACTGTAGTGTTCAAGACAGAGAATGAGCGAGAAACACATGCAGACACACACTCAACACACTCCAACTCGGGGCTCCATAGTCCAAGGGGTGGTGGGCACCATATGGAGGCTGTATAGCAAGGGAGGGACATAAAGCAAGCTCTATATAAACCATCATGTTAGGCCTCTTCCATGTCCGGCTGTGAATGGAGGTGGAAATTGGCTGTGTTAAAAAAAAGAAGAACCGGTAATGATTATTCACAGCATCCATAAAACTAATCATAATAGAAATGGGAGAGCTGATTTGCTGGTGGAGACCAATTATATGAATGTTGCAGATGGTGGGCCATGCAGAGGCGGTTCGATAATATATGCTAATGAAACACGTGTGGTTCAGAGAGGTTCAGCTCAATCAATGAAGGTACAAGGATATAAGTTGCCCTGCCCTATGGAACACACACACACGCACTCACTGACTCACACAAAGAAAACAGATATAAAATAATAGGTGGTGGTGGATGTTTTGGGCCAATGTCTTAGGGGTGAAAAACTTAGCACATCCAAGGCCTCAGGAGTAAGCTTGACACTAAAACATTGCAGAGATGTCAGCTGATTGAGCAGATCTTTCACTTCACATTTCTACTCCTTCGTCGTGCCTAACAACTCCCCTTACCCGTTCTAAAATCAGCGTAAACCACGGCCTCTTGGGGCTTATTGCTTAATTATGTACAGTAGCTGCCTGCACAACACCTTTGCCAACACCGACTAATTCTCAAAGTATTTTTCTTAAAACTCAAGGTGTGCTTTGTGGTGCTGTATTCTGGTGATACGATTAAGATACAAGATAACACATTCGCAAGCTGACACGACTCGGACTACTATTACAAACCTCAAATCATTTCTCTATTTTTGCCCAGAGTCGAGCCTGAATTATACTCATGAATTCACCACTATGCAAATTTGACTTTAGACACTAGGAAGTTGACCTACTCTATCCCATATCTGTACTCAAAATGAATCTGCAGAATCCAATCTGGTAAATCTACAGGGATAAAACAAGCCTCGATGACTGTGACTGTGACTGCGCTCGACACCCCCTCAGCCACCACAACCCGGAATAAATGTATTTGTCACTGGCATTTCCCACAAATGGGATAGCAGAGACAATCAGGGAGAGTGATTGTAACATGGAGAGCGCTGGAGCACATCAAGAGAAACCCTGCAGTAAATCCCTGAGCTTTATAGCATATATCCAACCTCAGACAGTCCATAAACGTGAGATTATAGCCCTCTTACCAGCTGGGTGCCCCGCGGTATTCATGCCTGTTGGCTGAGAGAGCGTGACAGATCCCTCTGCACCTGTCAGGTATCCTTCAGGGGGAGGTAGTGCTGTGTACACTCGTTTGCCAGGGGGGGGCTGGCCTGGTAATAGCCCTTCATCACCTGAGACAGGAAGAACAAACAAGGAAGAAGCACTTCATCCATCTTAGACAATATAGGTTATATCAGCTTGGAGTCCTTCATTGGAGTGGGGTAGGGGTGGTTGTTATTATTTGAATTAATACATTTTTCTTCATGAGCTGAATGTTCTTGACCAGGGTCCAGAGGCAGAGTAGGTGAAATAAGCATGAGGGGAAAATATTGAACCGATAAATTCGCACACATAATGAGATTCAGTGGCTGTATGCTCACCTGACTCGTGTTGCACCTTGGGCTTTTTGGAAACTGTCGTGAGGGTTGGTGGAGTGTTGGGGATTTGGTCAGGCTTAGGGGGCGAGGGGTAGAGCTTCTGAAGGACCTTTGACTGAAATACTACAGAACAAAACCACATTGTATTAACAACCTAAATCTAAAGCGGTATTATTTACCATAATCCTACAAATGTTTTGACGAGTAGCACGTCATGACAGTCGCTGACTATCCTAGTGTAGTAGACCCCCGGTCAATGTAAACTTTCATACAGCGGTGTGATGTAGGCTACTTCCGTTAGAAAGCACTTTTACTGTCGGTTGTCAAATTCCTTTGAAGAAAACTATAATTCTTACCGTCTTTTCTATGTGGCATGTCGCAAAATACAGTTTAAGTCCATCAAATTTGCTTCGGAAGAGTCGTGATAGCTAAACACAGTACACTTGCTAGTGTAGCTAGCTAAATAGCTAGAAAGCTAAGCTAACAACAGTTCTATCTTACGAAATCCGGTCTGTGTCATCCTTGCTCTCTCTCTGCATCTGTACACGCCACAGTGAAACACTGTAATATCGTAAACCTGGTAGGTTGCATATAAAAGTTTGGACAAGACAGAAATGAAATGAAACTGTTCCACAGCACCTGAAGTCAACCACAACACTGTCTGCCTCCTAGCTAATTTGCTGGATTGAAGTACACTGTTACAATGCAAGGGCTCCCTCTACGTTCATAAGTAGTAATAACATACAATCACATTGACATGCGCAAACCAAACCAGCTGTGAAGCGGTGTTTGACAGCAGCGCATGGGAAAGCGCGATGCGAATACCAAATAGGTGCCAGTGTCTCAGCATCAGCACCAGAATGGAACGAGTTTAGGAATTGCGCACCCTCAAAACTTGGCTGGACACCTCAGCATGTGAACGGGCTTTGCAAGGGAGGAACTACCTAGAATGTCAGCTCTGAAGAAGGTAAGTCAGTCCATCTGTTCCTTTCTTCTCCCAAAGGAACATTCATTAATTTTGGCACATAAGTAACTGATTTTAGGATATATAGCACGCTATTATAGCCCTGTAATGTTGTGTTGAGCTATGCAATGGGTGGGTCTAATCTTTTTATACAAAGATCATGACTGTCAAAGCATAATTTAATTTAGGATATTCCATTTGAAATCATGGGATATTAAATCATGTTTTAATATGGGCAACCTCTGGACTAATTTTAGGATACCTTTTCAATTTGATTATGCCCAGAAATAATGCAAAGCTTTCTTTTTCAATCTAGTAAATGTTTTCTTCAGGAACACTTTTGGCTTGGTCACTGGTCGTGCACAACTTGTGTCCCAGAGGAGGGTGTAAAAGATGCACAACTTCTCTGGCAGAAAACAGTACTCGTTGCAAAATGTTAACCTTTGAGATGAATGTCATTGCATGTTTGAGCTCTCACAATCCAACACATTCAGTAAACTCACACACATGCAAGCACACACACCCACACACACACCTTGTACCATACACACACACGCACCTGCACACAAACACTGGTATGAGCAGCCGTTAGACAAGCAATTTGCTGCCTATCTGTTTGCTGCCTGTCTATCTACAGTATGAGACTTTGTGTTGGTGTGTTGGCTTGCCTGCCTTGCAGTGCTGTATAGTGGCAGAGGAACGCCAGGCTGAGGAAACTCAGTGTGGTGGGATAGACAGGGAGTCAGGCCCATACAGGAGCTGTGTTAACATTTTACCTGACGTCTCAGTGCTGAAGAAACATAGGGACACAGAGATTTCACAAGTGTGACTTAAAGGCAATTTGATCAATACACCAATTGTTATCGATCAATACAGCACTTGCCGTTAATACAGCAACACAACTTGGTGCATTCTGGTGGGACATCATTAGATGACTGTATGGTGATTTGGCCACTGTGTAATATCTTAGGGTACAGGTTATTGGATAAGCTTACACACCATTACATGAACTAATGTCTATAGTTGTTTTAACAAAAGGTGGTGTCTCACAATCAACAGAATTTGGGTTGACATTGACCTAGTCTTGAATTGATTTGTTTCTCACATAGGCAGTAATAGGGATCAGATGAGGCTGTGAGTATATGTATTGGTATCATACTTAGTGCACAGCACATTAAGTAATAGCATTCTCAGACATCATAGTCAAGGACGTGGGAGGCAAAAAATAGGTGTGTTTTGCAATATGCATGCAATCACTGTGAGTGGCACCATAGCAAACCCCCTGATTTTACCTTGGAATTCCAAAAGTTTAAAGTTTTCTTACGGTACTTTTGCTTGTAATAGCCAGCATTTATTTATTTGAATGACAGGCAGTCAGCAATGTGTGTGTGTGTGTGGGGGGGGGGGGGGACAACTAAGTGCTGGCATTATCGTAGTGTATTTCTACTTCACTCTGAGTTTGAGACAGACTCTTCCGTTGCAGTTGAAACACAGAAACTGCATTTGGTGCCATTTAGCGGTGGAGGCAATGGCCATGCAAGTCCGTTGCTTGTGTTCATTTATTATGCAGTTGTGTGCAAGAGGGGCTGGGTAGAGCGATTTAGAAGCCAGCAGGAGTGGAATGTGTTGGGAAGAAGGGATGGATGAGGGACAGGCAGAGCTGGTATGAGAAAGAAGATTGTATAATGATCTTGGTTTATGCATGTGTTTGTACATGTGTGTATGTTTGTGATGTGTGTAGATGTACTGTATGCCATTGTATGCATATTTTAGTCCCATCCATAACAAGATTGTGGGCAGTGACAGTGTGTGACATGTCATCAATATTATATATTTCCTTAGTTTGAACAGAATTCAAACTACAATTTCAAACTAGTATTCAAGGTGCTTATCAATACTTCAAAATAATATTTCAAAAGACCTCATTAAAAACAACTGTATGACTACTAATAAAAAATAAAAGATTCAAGGATAATTCAGAATAAAAAGTGTTACTTTACTACACTATTACTATAGACACTCCTGAGAATAGAAAGTTCAGCTGAAGATTGAAGATGTTTCTAGAACTTTCTAGACAGTCAGGGTGGCCAGACACCGTGACTGACTGAATCTTCTTTAGTTACTGTCGGTCTCATAAAGAGTGGGGTGATTATCAGACATGCTATTAAGTTGCTGTGCAGTGATTTAATGTTAACAGAATGGAGAGAAGCATGTGGTTTAAAGGTGAAAGACTGGGTTGTCTGGCCAAGCTTAGTATTGTTTGTCTTAGGCCATTTATGAACTTTCTGCTTGGTTCTGATTGTCTCACCTTTCCACCTCTCTCTCTCTCTCTCTCTCTCTCTCTCTCTCTCTCTCTCTCTCTCTCTCTCTCTCTCTCTCTCTCTCTCTCTCTCTCTCTCTCTCTCTCGCTTTCTCTCCATCTGCTAATGAATGCCACCCAGCTTCTCCATTAGTCTGGCTTCAGCAGAGGGTAGCAGTGGAATTTGAGAGGGTGGAATTGAGCTTCATGAATCTGATTGGCACAATGATTCAAATGTGTTGGTTTGTACCTGTGTGTGTTTGTGCGTGCGTGTTTGTGTGTTACTCCTCTCTTTGCATGTGTGTGTATTATATTGTGTTTGTGGGTTGCTGTTTTGTATGTATGTAGTGCATGTGTGTTTCTGTTTGCCCTCCAATTTAGTGTTGCTGCATGGTTTAGGTAAGGTTGAGTGTGATAGGCTTCCATCTAGCCCAAGGTGTACCTCTGACTCATCACCAGGTCCATTAGCAAACTGCACTTTGCAATTTTCTTAACTCTTAATTGCATAGCCTTTTATTGTGATTGCTTGATCATGGGGGGGTCACAGAAGTAAAAGCAAAAAGCAAACTCTGACTTGAAATGTAGTGTTCGCTCTTGTACGGTAGTGAATTAGTATTATAATTGGATTCACATCGCTGGCAACCTGCCTGGTACCTTTGAAACATTGACCAGACCTTATAGTGTAATATTCCCCAGCCGGGGTACTCAAACTTAAAGATTTTTGTAAACTCTATGATAAATCGGGCTAGTAAAATCAACGGCATAAATTCTTAATTAGTAACAGGTGTGGCTGATTTGATTAGGCTATAAAGTAAATCCCCACAGTTCCAAAAGCGAGCCGTGATTGCTCCAAAACGCGATTAAGTGCTGTGTATCGGCAAATTATTATACTTCCTCTCTCCGATCCACACTCATTGTATTGACTTCAGTTGTTTAACGAATAACATCGTGTTGGATATACAGTAACCTATAGTAAAAATACGGTTTCGTGTCCCCCCCCTTCCCCCCATGCGGTAACCTATTCATTCAACAGAAACCTAGCAAACTGTACTTGGCGCTGGGTATTAATGCAGAACGGTAATGTGACAGTCACAGTGCAGTATTCTTGAACAAACTTCCCCAACCCGTCACAAAACTGTCAGCTCTTATGCAGCTTTAATTTAATTTAACTCGGGGAGGGGGGGGGGGGGGATCCGACAATTGGATGTACCGATATTTCACACACACATTCTTTACTCAGGCTGATTTTTTTTTGTCTACTGTAGGCTTCTTCCACACTTGAAAGAGAAGCTGCTGTAATACGTGCTTTGATCACTAGTTTTACATTTGAAACCAGCCACCGGTCACATTCTATTAAAGCATGGCATAGAATGCCGAAATCATTTTGTAGATCTCTACAATATTTGGTTTATCGTTTTAGAAATATTTTGTAGATTGACTTGCATGACACAATTGGACATATCCATTGGACAATATTAGATATTGTCCTTGAAAATACATCTCTGAAGCAGTTTGCATGATATCCTCAACCATCTCCACATACAGCACACACAAAAGCAGCAAGACACTGGCCTATATGCAGTGAATCTCATTCAAACCCAACATCCATTCATAAATGTCTGTGCTTTTCAATCAGCCCCTCTTCTCTTTCTCTTGGTCCATCTTTTCTGTCTGTGTGTCTCTCTCTCTGTCTCTCTCTGTCTCTCTGTCTGTCTCTCTGTCTGTCTCTCTCTCTCTCTTTCTCTTTCTCTCTCCCCCTCTCTGTCTCTCTCTGTGTGTGTATCTCTCTCTCTCCTCTCTTTCTACGTCCAATTCCAGCCCCATCCTATGCTAAGCTTCTGCGCACCTTGCCGGCTGTAGCCAGTCGCTCTCTCCCTGCCATGCGGTAGAAGTCTATAACAGGTCTCCTGTGCTTTTAGCCTCGCTTCCGCCCCGAAAAAAAAAAAAAATCCCAGCTAGCTGTGTGTAGATGTGTCACAGTGACCTGTTCCCAAACCCAGCACACTCTCCTTCAGATGTGAGGTGTTTGTGCGTGTGTGCATTTTTTTTTGTCATCCAGTCAGGGTTTTACCGTCCAGCTCGAAATATCCCTTCCATCTTGTCCTTTTATTACCTTTTTTTAGTCTACCTTACTTGTAATACCATATTTTGTAAATAAGTTGAGATGGTAACCTTTTTAGTGCTTCAAGCTGTAAAGTGCTGCACTGTACACTTAGTGTCCTCCAACAATATTTTTGCCTTTAAATTATAGTATTGAATGGAGTTACAGTTAGAATATGTTCAGTTATTTTACTGTAAAGCAAGAAATTACAGGTTACTGTCACTATGCAGTGAAGTGCACAATGCATTGTAGTGGAACACATCTATTCTCCCATAGTGTAATTCACTGCCACAGTTGACCTATACCGCATGTTCGCTGTATTCAGCTGATGGACCAATTGTTCAGTTCAGAGCTCCTAAACATCCCAATGTGATGTTGATAAAGTTCCAGCATGGCACTTATCCTTTATTTGATCTGCACATCACTGCTCTTCACAGCTCGACAAGGCAAAGAGGAGCGCATAGGGGAAGACAGCAACAGCTTGGAAGTATGGTGAAATGACTTACACACAGCTCCCATTAGTTCATAAATGCTTGCTCCCTACCCTTCAGATGTCAGTGCCAACTCTCCTCTTAGCTTGTACAATGCCTCTTGTAATAATTAGCTGTATTCCGCATTAATGGACCGTGTGTGTGTGTCTGTGTGGGTGGGTCTGTGTGTGTGTGTGTGTGTGTGTCTGAGTGTGTGTGTGTGTGTGTATGTACACACACGTGTCATGTCTGCCAGGTATGGCTTTGAGAGCATTTATACAGATCATTGTTTATTTGGACGATCTTACATCAGATTGATAGTTGTCTACGACATGATGCTCGGTCATTGATCCCTGTCATGTTGGCGCAGGGATCTTTACCATCATTAACAAAAACTATTGGAAAATGTTTATTTCTGTCCAACAAAATACATCCCCCATGAAAACCACGTAACATTTTAGAACAGCTGCCACTGACTTAACATTGGGCTAAAATTCAGGCTCTAGGCTAGTTCTTGACTACACTGAGGCCTACAGGTGTCCAATTTCTGGCACAAACTCCAGCTGAATTTGGGGGTTTTACTTACCAAAATGGCCATTCAGCTAAAATAATCAGTTCCTTTCATGTGAGGGGTCATTGTAAAGGCCTACTGCCATCAGAGAAAAACTGCTCCACTGTGAGCCAAATATCCTGCAAACGTTCTTTCTGTGTGAGAATCAGTGGATGAACCTGGCAATTTCTCTCTCTCCATATTTCTCTTTTTCTATCCTTCTCTCTTTCTATCTCTCATTCTTTCTCTCCCTCTTTTTTCTGTATGTGATTGCCCTTCTGTGAAATTACACCGGCCACTCTATCTGTTCTGTATGGTCAGTCAGCATTAAGTGTTGGTATTTCCTTGAGAGACGGTAAAGAAACTCTACAGTAAACTATGTGAAACCAATGGTGTGAAATGACCTTTTTCCAAAATATCTGAGAAGAATAAATGGACCATATTGTCTAAGTGGACAAATTATGTCTAATTCACACCTATCTGAGAACTCCTACAAACTTCTCTACATAAAGTAGGCTACTCAGAAGTCTTAGTGTTTTTGTTCTATAATAGCCCAAACTCTCAATGGTGTCACAAAGTTATAGATTGATACATTTCTGTACAGTTTGTTAGATGAGCAACTCAGTGGTGTTGAAATGCCGGTTCTAGAAGAGACACACTGATCTCAGATACTGGATGAGTACCTTTTCAAAAATGTGATACAAGCTTGGCCAATATAGAACCAGTGGAATTGGCCATCATCTCTAACATGGAATGGCCCTGTCGATTTGGAACTCCAGTAAAGCTCCAGCAATTATATGTCCTGGCCAAGTAACAGATTAGACCAGTCAAAAATTATGTCTATCTGCCTGCAGTTTGTGCAACACCCATGCCAACCAAGTCACCGGTTGGATCCAGGGAGGTTTTTACTACTGTACTTGTATTTATTGGTTTGCTTCTCAAATGCAACCGGGTGCTTTAGCATAGACAGTAGACCTTTTCTTCAAAAATTGGCTTTTATAGCATCAATTATGTTTTTGTTGCACCATATATGCATCCCTCTGCAATTTATCCCTATCCTATTTCTGTGACTTTAACAAGGATACAAATCAGATTTGTATAAATACCAGGCATCTCAAAAAGATGATTCATGTTCAGTTTTTTTCCATTTGTCCCATTTCCTGTAGTGTGTGTCTATTTCTTGTAAATATGCTTCGTTATGCAAGGTGACACAAATCCTCTTTCTTGTACTCAGCCAGTGGTTAGCTTAAAAAGAAACACGCGGATGGCTAACACGTTTATATGAAATTAGACGCCACATGCCTTCAGGCCCAATCCCTTTACAGCAGAAACAAGAGGACTGTCTCCTCTCTGTGTGTGTGTGTGTGCGTGTGTCAGTGTGTGTCAGTGTGCGTGTGTGTGTGTGAGTGAGTGAGTAAAACACCAAAGACCATACTGACAGCCACTTCTCTTTCTGCAACGTCTGCCAACCAGCAGCAGTCATAACTTATCCCATTACACTGATGCTTGAGACGTCCAGGCCAAACATTTTATCATACATATTATTGGGAGTTTCTCATTTAAGAGACGCCACTCTCGGTCCTTATCCACTTAGCTGCTCTGAGGTCATTTGTTCAACTTCTATCAGGCATCCAATGACATGGACCATCATAGATGAATGGAGTCGACAAGCAGAGTAGAGTAACTAAAGATGATTTGAAGCTTTTATGAAAACAAAGTTGACAGAAAGACTACCTAAACTTCAACGAGTTTAAGAGTTTGCTCTTGTACAAAGGGGAACGTGGTCTTCAGTTCAGAATACCAACAAGCCAGTGCTAAAAATAAATTTCCCACAACGTATAGATCCATACAGTTCTGATGTAGAAGTTGAAGAGATGATTAAAAAAACTATTTTCAGAAATCCTGCTCAAAAACGGTAAAGAAAGACCCACTGTATGAGGGGAACCTGTGGATGGCGTCTCATTAAGTGTCCCCCGCTGAGAAGCCCCCCCATGCCCCTTCATTATTTAAGTTTCAGTCTTTATGTCTTTCTGCCTCTCCTTTTTATGGAAAGTACCTTTTTTACATTACATTTTCATTAAAGATGTACAGCCATCTGAACAGTCAATGGCTTGAAATAACTGTGAAACAGATGTTTGAACTTATGGAGAAAAGCAAATAAAGGGCATATTATTACTTTTCCCATGGAATTTTTGTGAGAGAAGGAGAGAGGGAGATGGAGAGAAAAAAAGATTCATTTTTTCATTACAAATGTCATTTTAACTACAATGCGCCTGTCAATCAAACATCAAGACTACAAGACGCTCGTAGCACCTGCTGAGCCACCTTCTGTAGTTACCATACCTGTCATCCACCTCTTCCTCCTCCTTCATTCTGTTCTTCTGAACGTCCCAACAAATATTTCCACCAATGGAAAGCATAATAATATTAGAGAAAGGTTTGTCTCCACTCTGTTTCCGAGAAGTAGGCCGGATCTGTTCAAATCACAGACCTGCTTGTTTCTACAAACCAGAACTTTTGCCTGCAGACATGGTTTGACTCAGCTTCTGTCAATGTTTTTGATATCTATGAACAGACGCAAACTAAAATAGAATGTTTTGCACCATGAAACTGTGTAGGAAGACGAGGATAATTTAATGTCTGAGTGCTACACATGATTAACATGTTTAATGCACTGCATTCCTTCAATAAAGGTGAAGTTATTAAAGTGTAGAGTCTTTGGAGCTGTTTGCAAACACTGTTGCATCACTCTACTCTAAACAAAAGAAGTGAAATTAGTTAGGTGTTAGCGTGCTGTTTCGTTTGTGAAAGCATGCATTTTGGACAGATACTGCCTTGCATATGGTTTAATGCTATATATTGTATACAGATCATACATATTCCATTTGAAAAATGAGATGGAGTCCAGATTGGTTAACAAAATGACTGTGGCACAATGCATTATCGATCACAATGTCAGTGTTGTAATGTAAGCAATTCATTAAGTGCTTGCTTTTGTGTTGGCCTTCACTGTCCTGACATAGGTAGAATACTAATGGAGCTAAAACTGCCTTTCTGCAGTGGTCATGTGAGATTTAGAGATTTAGTGAGTCCCCTGGCTTCAGCTTGAACAGTGAGCTGGGCATCTTTCCCTCCATCAAAAAAATGGATTACTGTCAGATCTCATGTGGAATATTAGCCAATCATAATCCGCCAATTAGGCCAAGAATCCACCTGTACTGGATCTGTTCAGCTGAAGCTGCCGCCAGATGAAATGATCCACCTACACATCAGCAGACCTGTAATTTTGTGCTTCAGTGCTCGAGTTGGATGAGATCTTAGATAAATATGCAAATGGTGTGAGAGACGATTGCCCATCATCACTGTAATTGTTGATTGTAACATATGGCTCAGTGCTTCTCCCCAGAGCCATTTCTCTCCTTGTTCTTGTGTAACAAATCTTATTTTTTTCTAATTTCGGATTTTTTCTCTCCTTATCGTTCTCTGTCTCTTTCTTTCTTTCTCTCCTCTACCCCTCTATGTCCTCTGTTGCCCTCCACAGGTGCTTCCCAGCATATTGCAGAAGCATTGCTGTATCCTCCCAGACAGAAACACAGGTAAGGACCACGTCCCCCCCCCAGCCAAACACACCACTCCCAGTGGGGAGAGTTTGAGAGAGGACAGGGGAAGACCCACTGACAGCCAGTAGTAGAAGAAGGGAAGTGTAGGGCGAATGTCACGTCTGTCTGTCTCTATGCTCTTCTCCCCAAGGTAGTATAGTTCACCGGACAGATGTTGACACAGTATGCTGTTGAACAGAATTTGGAGATACACCTCTCTGTCCGGGATGGCAAATGATTTGCGATTTCTGCCATGGTGGTTCTCCTCGTGGAAATGCCTTGAATAATGACAGCAGCCAACCATTTTTGACTTGACATTTGGGCAGCTTTATGTGGATAGCTGTAATTCCAGTTTAAAAGAGCAACTGTGCCTGCAGCCCTTCGTGTGGGGTTGCAGCCCTCTCCTTCAGGAGAGGTGACCTAATCCTCAACTGTGTGCTGCACAAGGATAACAGGATGTTGCTGTGCTCTGTGCTCTACCTACACTGCCTCTGCGTTTGACAAGCTGCTTCACATCCTTGCAGGTGTGAAGAGGTGGCTGATGAAATTGAAGAGCAGGGAGATATACTCAGGTACTCTGGCCCCCCTATGAAGGTTATCTATGAACCCCCCTCTCCTCCCTCCTCACCCCCTGAATTGCATATTTCTCTGTGCTTTGGTTGTTCAGGGTTATAACCTTATCACCGAAGCCATTCATTTCACAAAGCATAGACATTGTACTGTATTACCATCTACCATCTGCACAGCACTGACTCCATACCCCTTGAAAAACATAGATTCTTTGGATTTGATAGTTGTTGAACCTGGTTTTATTTTGTGCTGATTTGGTAACTTATTGATGTTTTATAGAATGGTACATCAAGTCATGAAATGTCTGTAGATATAGGTGTTAGCTTGTTCTCTGAAAGATAATTGGTTTGTCCTCTCAAAGTAGACATTAATTATCTTTCCACTGATAAGGGCACGTCATAAGATTATGGTTGCTCTGTTTGTTAGTAATGACAAGCACCTCACCTCTGATCAGTGCTAGTCCTTGCTGTGCAACCAGTCCCGTAGCAACACACTTCAACCACTCCCCTTCACCTCCAAGAACAGCAATCTCACCTGAGCCTTGATTGGCTATGACCACATTTCCCCTGTCATCTATGGCAATGCCCATTGGCTGGACAACCCTCTGCGCCAGCCCCCTTCTCCATAAAAGGCAGCCAGAGCTGTCGTAGAGGTGTACAGAGTCTTCAGTGGACACTGCCACCCTATACTTCTGGTCACAGGCCACCAGACTGGGCCACCTGAGACCCCCAACAAGGGTTTGAAGTTGTAGCACAGTCCCTGTGGTCCAGTCTAAGGTCAGGACGGTCACTCCTCCCTCCTCACAGTGGTCAGTGACGGTCATCTGGCCGCCCACGTTGACCGCAACCCCAAACGGCCTCTGCCAACCTGACCGGAGGATGAACAGCTTTGTGCCATCACGGGCATGAACCGACACACATCTCTGCGCGGGTAATGCCAGGACAACCAGGTACCCTCGACTTGAGACCGCCACGCCTGCGGGTGTGCCTACTGACCCCTCAGACGACCCGAAGGTTGATCCCTCATCCGTGCTCTCAAATGATCCTCTCTGGTTCCCTTGTGAATCTAGCACCCTCACCCTCACACCCTGCCTCCCGGCTTCGGTGACAAATATCGTACCGTCACTACAAGCAGCTACCCCCACAGAGAAAGACACGGAACCATCTCTCTCACCTCCACCGGGTCTCTGAACATCTTCACCCATCGCTTCCTGTTCTCCAAAACTGGTACTCAGAGTGTCACAACGATTCTCGATACCAGTGCCACACAAAGACGCTCCATCGCTCAATTCGACAGGACTACGAGAACCAGCTTCCTCTGTTTGTGGGACAGGAGGACATGGTGGAGAGGTCTTCATGGTTCCTCTTCTCATGCGACCAGCCTCCTCCAGTCCCACCAGTGTCACCCTCTGGGACAGGAGCTCCACGTCACTTGTGTCCCTCACCAGAGGGTCCAGGGACAGACGCAGGGTCCGCAGTTGGCGCCTCTCGGCCAGCAGGTCTCGTATGGTCTCATCCAGGAGGACGGTCTTCTCCCTGCAGTAACGTAAAGCCGAGCGGAGCCTGGCGCGGAAGAGAGCGGCGGCGGATTGGACGTTTTCCACCATGTGGGCGGGGGCATGGGACATATGGTGGAGAGCACAGCAAGGGCACAGCAACCTTGATGAGAGAGAGAGAGCAGAAGAGAAAGAGAGGAGAGAAGAAAGGGAGACAGAAAGTCAGAGAGAGAGCGAGCATGAGAGAGGGAGAGAGAAGGAAATAAATAGACAGAGTGAAGGGAGACCACTTGGAAGCTTTGAACCATTTGAAAATGAAAAACTCACATAGGATGTAGTCCAGAGCAGAGCTATGGTGCCTGACTATTTATTTTTGCACATTTTGATGAAAGCTTTAGAATGAATGAATGTATGTTTTCTGAATCTGGGGCGAGGAATAACAGTAATTCACAAGGGGTTGGATAGCTATTGTCATTTGTTAAAACAGGTGACAATATGAAAGTATAAATATGCTGCATTGTTTATTTGGCATCTGTGGCTGACGGAGTGGACGTTTGTCATAACAATTGCTTATGAATATGGATGAGTGGACAAGTGAGTCTCTCTCTTTTTCTCTGGGACTAAAGCACACAGGCTGATTAGAAAGAGTTTCTTTCTCACTCCTGCTCAAATCTCAGGCTTCAGGCTCTGAAGTGTGTGTGTGTGTGTGTGTCTGTGCCTTCGTCAGAGAAAGACAGTAAAAGAGAGACAGAGAAACAAAGATAGTATCAGAAAAAGAAAGAAAGGGCAAGACCTGACTCACATTTGTATTTCAAATACTTGGTTTGATCAAGCTTGTCAGGCACAATTGAAAACCAATAGATTAGTCACAAAAGTGCAATCTCTGCATTCAAGGCAAGTTTAGCTAGGCACACCTCTAAAATGTCAAGTGTGTTTGTGTATATATGTGTGTATACAGTGTGTGTGTGTGTGTACAGTTCATACCTGTGTGTTGGCATTAGTGTGCACATACCTTTGCATTGGTGTGTACATAGATGTGTTTAAAAACATTCATGTATATGTGTACCCTTGTGTACAATACCTGTAACAGATCATACAGAAAAACTTGAGCTTTTCATCGCCATGCCTCGCACAGAAAACATCCACTTTGGACACCTCTCCATCTCTCGACGCCAATCCGAGGAGGGCAAAATTATCGATCAGCTGAGTCACTCCCTGTTGCCCGATCACAGTCAACTGTCGACACGAGGGGCAAGGCAGGGGAACCCCCCCCCTTCCGGGGGGTTTCCTGGTTCTCTGGCGGTCCCCCCGCCAGCCTTGCTATCTCCCCCAAGCAGCGGAGGCAGAAGGTGTGGCCGCATCTCAACACCTTGGGCCAGCAGCATGCCGCGTCGTAGCGCTCGGTGCAGACTGAGCAGGTGGATGCCAATTCAATGCAGATGGATAAGCTCATGATGAGTACAGCCTGTCAGGTAGACTGTGTTGGAGAAGATTGGACATCATTTTTATATATATTTTTTTGCATGTTATTCAGTTAGCAGATGCTTTTATCCAAAGTAATGTACAAATAGCGCGTCTAGACTTGTACAGCAGAATATACTTGACCTCAGTAAGCAACACACGTCTGATTGAGCGCTCCGCTGCACCAGTTACTCCCATTGACATGGGCAGGAGGTTGAGGACGGAGATATAAACCGGGGTACTTATAAAATCATCCTCACCCTCTGTTTGGTTCAGCAGTGTGTAAGCCGCAAGGAGACAAGCTGTCTGGCTGAATGCTGTTCTGAGTCCTTACCAGCCTTTATATAGTGGACTGGATCATGTGTGTAGAGACACACTTAGCCTGACAACCTGTCTATTTGTTTGACTTGTGGGACTGTAGATAGGGTGGGAGAAGAGGAACTTAACCAGGTAGTTCAACTACTCTTCTACCCTCTCATGGATGTGTCCTGTAGTAAACACAGCAGTCAGAGATGGAGACTGGCTATTGTTTATGTTATCTCTATAGCTACTATAAGTCACCAAAAGCAAGCCCAGGCTTGTGTTCAGCATTGAGCAAGCTTTGTTTTCTGTAACTATGTTGCAGTGGACAGTGACTTGAACTTATGACATCATGCATTCACGTAACTCCTGGTACACACGTAAACATGAATGTGTTCACTTGCAGACAGTTTCATACAAAACCATCTATCTGTCTTTGTACTTTGAAGGTATTTGTTTGAGAGACGACATATTTGCTTGCTTTGTTTGTTAGAAGTTTTGTTAAAAGTTAAGTGCATGGAACTGTGCTTGTCATCCCAGTTATCCTATTCTAAGACAAACAAACAACAGTCATGCATCTTATTTCACAAAAATATACACCCCGCCGCACCCCCTACCAAGTCATTAGCTTCCAGACTACAATTGTGGCAGTGTTTTTGTTTATGACTTCAGCAGTGTGGTACAGTTGATGTTTCCCACAAGGGGTGCTTGGAAACCCTGAGAGTTTGCGAATATATAATAATTGTGGTGGCTTGTTTCTATGGTGACTGAGCTGGTGATGTCAGCGGAGGTTAAGACTATATTGTGCCTGCTGTCAGTTCCAATCAACAAGAGCATCACTGAATTGACATTGGTAAACAGAGGCCCAAATTCCCAGAATCATAACAGGAGACTTGTTGATATTGTTTAATACTGATTTATTTGTGTGAAGAGTTACACTATGGAAAGGGTTATCACTGGATGAATGTTGACGTGTGTGTCCCCTCTTCATTTGAGTTGAGTGAGTGGCTCCCTCTACTGGACATACGTATGACTATATCATAACCAATACAACCTCACTCTCTCTGACTCTCTGACACATGCACACACAGTACACACAAACACACACTTCTGATTTCCAGAGGTTGCAGTGCAATCATACAACCTCATGTGACCAAAGAGATGAGCTTCATGTCAGTAGCTCACGTTCTGTCTGTCACCTGTGTTCTCCAGGTCTCCCATCATACTGAGAGACTTGGAGAACCGTGTGTGTATCTGTGTGCACACCCGAGGACTGCACAGACTCAATGCTTTGCCTATTAATAGCTTTTAATTAGCGTGTGAATATTTCACCATTGTATCACCATTTTTCATTACCATGCCTAATTTATGTAACCCGATCCTCGTCTGAAATCCCGGCTCCTATCCTTTAATTTGAATTTACTTACAGCCCTTTGAACTGTCTCGGCTTTTATGCTGATATTGGGATATGGATGTCCGATTGCGACACCAATCAATTCACAAGGCAAGCTTACTGCTATCGACATTGTTTATGTTCAAACAAAAGTTAATACGTAATCAGTTTTATCCACATGCTGTGCAATGGCATAGTCTACCGAAACACCTTGGGTTTGGAGCGACGTGATTGTTTTGCGTTCTGGATCCTCTGCCTCAATTTGTTTTGGGTGTCCCTTCACCGGTTCCCTAGAGCCCCCAAACCTTTGCACCACCACCCCCTCTGCAGCACCACCCCAATCCAATTTCTCAAGGTCTGTTACCCTCCTGTCAGCTCCACTCTCCACCCCCTCGCTACCCTTACCACCTGAACAGTGAGGGCAGAGGGGGACTGGTTGGACGGAGGAAAGAGCAAAAGCTGGGAGGACAGGGGGAAGATGGAAGAAGATATTAGAGGGAGGGAGAGAACGAGGAGAAGCGGGGGATAGGGAAGAGAGGACAGAAAGGTGAAGAGAGAAGAGGGAGAGAGACAGAGATGCAGAGAGAGAATCATGAGAGTTCATTTGAAGTCACTTGATTTTCTTTTCTTCTTACTTTCCTGTTATCTCAGCAACATCGCTGCCTGGATGATTATATGTCTTGTGTCAATCACAGCCCCCCTTCACAGTGAGGTTTGACCCCTTTCCATCACACTTTGTCGTTGTCAGATGAACCTCGACGTCGGCTGAACAGTCTTGCTCTCTTACAACCAATAGACACCTGCAAAGCTGCACTTCTACAAAGATGTTTGACAGCCCACTACTTGTGTCTGAGTAGAACGATATTGAGTCTTTAACTGTCTTAGTGGAGGTAAACTATTGTGAAGGACATGGCTAAATCTTCTCTAAGCTTCTTAAACATGGCAGGAGGTGTTTGTTAGCTGCAGGAATGCTCTTTATGACAATAGGCTTGGCAGAGCATCCAGCTCACTGTCAAGCACTCTCAGTAGATAGACACTACCTGCTGTTAGACTAGGATCAATACATGAAGGATGAATTATGGCTGTTGATTACCCATGAGCCTTTGCATATTTTTCAAGGAATTTCTCATGGACGCCAACACGTGGCCAGCATTGGCTAACTGTGTAACTGTGATTCTAGTGTATGACAAGATAAGCTAAATGTGGCCTCTAAGTAGATGTATGCCAACATATGGCAACAATTATGTGAGCATCTGATCATCACATCTGAATGACCTTGTTGGACATCCCCTTTCAAAGCCATGTGCATTCATATTAGGTGCCCCCCCCCCCCTCCGGTTCGGCTATAACAGCAGCCACTCGTCTGGGAAGACTGTCCACATACTTGTGTGGTGTCTGTGGGAATTTGTGTCCCGTCAGCCACAAGGTCATTAGGGAGGTTGGGTACTGATGTTGGGTCATTAAACCTGGCCTGATGGTATTGAGGTCAGGGATCTGTGCAGGTCAGTCAAGCTTTTCCACACGAAACTTGACAAAACATGTGGACCTGGCTTTGTGCATGGGGGGCATCATCAAGCCAAGTGGTTGCCCCTTGGGCGGCCTTCAAGGACAATCAGGTGTTCCACAAACCGTGTACTTTGGTGCCTGAGGGAATTTGCTTATGGACCAAATACAATTAATTTAGTTTTTTCCCCCACCATATATCTTATGAATTTTGAGTTTTTGTGTGTTAAGTGTTATCTATGTGAAGCATCATGACAGTCTGAACTACATTTCTCCATGGGGATTAATAAAGCTCCATACTAAGTAACAATGGGGGCTGTTTTCATAGTGTAGGGCTAGAGCCCTTAGTTCTACTGGTGGAAATAAGAATAGGAAAGCATACAATTGTATTCTACACTTTTCTGTGCTTCAAATTTTGTGGCAACAATTTGGGGAAAGGCCCTGTTTACCAATGGGTCCTATGTTCTAATGTCCATAAAAGTCTTCTTAGAAAATGAAGCGCAATTCTAGAAAAAGTGGAAAGTGGAAACCAATTCCATAAATGTCCATGATTTTGGAAGGAGAGGTTTAGCAAGCAGGTGTCTGTATACTGAGTCTACCTACTACAAGCAAATCATGATTAAAGATATTTGTATAACATATTTGGTGATAACTTGGACTTTCATATAGTTTTTTGTTAAATGGAGTGACAGTTAGTGCTAACCTATCTTTTAGCTTTTAGCTCATTTAAGGTTCTGTTGCTATGGGTAACAAGTTGTGGCTGGTGTGCCTCAAATGTTTTGCAATTTCGTTGTCTCAGCCTTCATATATTCAATCTAGTTGGGAAGATATGGACAGATTGATAAAAGAGGATAAAGTCAACCCCTTTGTGATCTCCTAAAGCTTTGCTGTTGTCTTGCATAATGGCTGAATGGGCTCAATGTAGTGGTATAAAGCCAGCGCATGACATACAGGATGGGGTAAATGAAGGAAAAAGAGGAGAAGAGAGGGAGGGTGACAGAGAGTAAGGAGAAAGATGGTTCACAACAGAATACTGCATATTTGCTTTGATGACTCTCAGCTAGGCAGGCTTTGGCTCATCTCCCATTGGCAGAATCTGGCCAGGTAAAGGCTGCACCTCATCCCAGGAGAACTGCCCTTCTTGGGGGATGACGCACCATCAAGCCCCCTTATACCTCCGTGACAAACGCACCATCCACGCTGGTTACAGAATATCATCCACTCCATGTGTTCACTCTCCAGGTAATATACTAGGGACTACTCTAGATAATGTGCTGGTCCTCGGCAATAGGCCTGTAGTGCTAGATCTTGTTACATCACGTTCTCTCTGTCACATCGACCCCCACAATAAATCCTAGTGACACACAAGAGAATCAGCAGTTGCTACAATGGCCATTGTCTTTCATGTAGTTCAGTTTTCTTTCTCTCACGCACACAGCACAAGCACGTTTTGCATACACACTCGAATGACCATACATTTCGATTTACATACTCTAATGACCATACGTTTAGAAAGGCACACACATACACACACATTCACACATGGTTGTCCTTCAAGGCTCTAGATGGCAATCAGTGACAAAGCATTACTCTGAGAGAACTTGTCTGCTACTGATGTCTTTCAGAGGCCTCTCTCTTCTCTCTCTGTCTCTCACGCTTAATCCCACCCTTTCTTGCTCCCTCTTTCTCTCTCTCTCTCTCTCTCTCTCTCTCCCCTCTCTCTCTCTCTCTCTCTCTCTCTCTCTCTCTCTCTCTCTTTCTCTCTCTCTCTCTTCTCTCTCTCTCTCTCTCTCTCTCTCTCTCTCTCTCTCTCTCTCTCTCTCTCTCTCTCTCTCTCTCTCTCTCTCTCTCTCTCTCTCTCACTCTCCCTTTCTCTCTCTCACTTGCCCACTCTACCCTAACTCGCTGCCTCAGCCAAGTTCATAATGAGAGCTGCTGTAGGCTATCTCTGGCCTTCAGCCTGTTAAAGGCCTGTAGTTATAATTCCACAGAGCATGTGTCTGCCTCCTGCTCGACAGCACAGCACAGCTGAGCACCCACCACTTCACCATCCCTCCCACCCCTCCACCACCTCAATGTTAACATCCACCTAACCCTGGAAAGCCAAACCTCCCCCACACCAATTTTCACTTGTGTAATAAAATCTTGTACTGCTAAACCTTAATAAAGTGTAACCCCATAGCGGCCCCTCGGAAACTAGAATCGTTTGACTACATCTTTTGCTATGTAGTAACATAGTAGTTAATGTCACTTTTGTGTAAAGTGCCTCTATTTAAGATCAATTAAGATCCAGTTCTAATCAAATCAACAATGGTGCATTTGAGGGGTTCGTCTGCCATTTCAGCTGTGCGTTTTGTAAACCAATATGTGCCCGCGTGGCACTCATCTGTATACACAATAGGCACCCTAAGGTGTGCCCTGTGTGTCAGTCATGTGGACAAATGAAACGGAAAGCGTCTCCGCGGGAACCCTGTACCAGCGTTGACTGACAGTCAGATGGCAATGTGGCCCAGTGGGTTGTCTCCGTTTGTCACTGAGGTAATTTGCCAATGAGCCTTGATGTAATGCTGAGTCTCGCTGTTAAGAGGGGGGTGGTGAAAGGGAGCCCACTGAGGTGTAAGGAAGCTGGCATGGTGGGCAGGGAGCTGTTGTTCTGTGTGGAAGGTTGCACTGTGATTAAGGAGCTGTTATTCTGCTGGACATGCACATGTGTACAAACTCAGACAGACAGACAGACAGACAGTGTGACAGACAGACAAGACAGTGGGTCTTGCTGGGGTGGCAACTATCCTTATGGTCCTGGTAATGTGACAGATACAAGGTCTGTTGGGGTTTTGACTCTCATCCTGTGAGCTCCATCCTTCTACTTGGTTCTCAGACCACAGGGCTATCTGCAATCTCTCATTACAGTGGAGAAGCCTGTAGCAGAGAAGAAAGGAGCACAATGGAGTCCCTCATCACTCCATGCATGAGTCTGCGAGTATGGATGACTTGACTGTTTGTCAAGAGAGGAGAGTGGGGGGGGGGTGTTTGAGGATGAGAGAGAAATGAGAGATTGTGGGAGGCAGTGAAAGTGAGAAATAGACAGGGGAGGGGAGAGGGGTGTGTGCGGGGGTGTGATACAGAAAGACAGACAGAGAAAATGGCCTAAAGGACTGTTGTGTGAGGAGAGAAGCAAAAGTCTTCACATATTAGAACTGACTGAACTCCACACATAGAACTGACAGCCTCAATGTAATTTTAAGGCAAAATTGGGGGTTTCTAGTTGAGAGAGGAGGGTGATTGTGAAGCCTGAAGTCTGTTGACGGGTGTTTCTGAGAAGGCTACAAAAAGACTTCCAAACAAAGAAGCGTAGACACAATGTGTAAAGGTGATTTCATGAGAGTGTGTTGTCTAAGCAATATGAATGAAACTAATGGTCCAAAGTTTGATAGTTTGACTGTCATTTAACACCCTGTATAACTTTATATATTTATTTTTTTGATTGTAAGACCCTTTCTTCCTAGCAGTTGATGCGGTGTGCGCTGTAGTCCAGCATTCTGACGCTTCCTCTGAATCAACAAGGCCTCTGTTCATTTGGCGCAACCACAATACACACACTCCTCTTTGTAAGTGAGATCACACTTCACCGACATACCCCATGCGTTCCAGCATCTCAACTGTGTGTTTGCATGTGTGTGTGTGTGTTTGTGTGTGTGTGTGAGTGTGTGTGTGTGTGTTTGTATGAGCTGGCCGGCAGCCCAGCTCATTACTTAGGCCCAGTTGGGCAGGAGGCCTAAAGGAGGGTCAAAACAAGAACCCCAATCTCCCTCCCTCCCACTTGGTATTGTATTATGTTTCTCCCCTCTCCCTCTTCATCTCTCCCTCAGTAACTTTCTATCTCTATCTCTATCTCTATCTCTATCTCTATCTCTATCTCTCTCTTTCTCTCTCAGTCTCTGTCTCTGTCTCTGTCTCTGTCTCTGTCTCTGTCTCTCTCTCTCTCTCTCTCTCTCTCTCTCTCTCTCTCTCTCTCTCTCTCTCTCTCTCTGTCTCTCTTTATCTCTCCCTTCTGTCTTCTCCTTTTAAGGCCCTGTTTCTGCTTCCCATGGTAATTCTGCACAGTTCTTCAATCGTTGCCGGTTGAGGCCGACCATGCATATTGATTTTACTGATGTGGGCATCTTGGCACATCTAAGTAGTACAGAGGAACATGCCAAGTTGTCAGACTCCCATAGCTCCCAGCATGGTCCCAGGAGAAAAGGTATGGGATAATTAGACTATCCTTTACTCTTGGAGCTTCTTACTTCTTGAGAAGTATGCTTGTTGAAGGTATGGAATGTGTAAGATGAGAGTTTCAGTTGCACTGTAGGGAACAGCTCTCTCTCTCCCTCTCTCCCTCTCTCTCTCCCTCTCTCTCTCTCTCTCTCTCTCTCTCTCTCTCTCTTTTTCCTCTTTTCTTCCATCTCTCTCAGGCTCCCCTGCAGCCCATCCATTTGTTGTTGGCAACGCGTGGAGAGTTCATTGTGGTTTTCTGCCAATGCAGCAATTACTCCGAGTGTCACCATTCATTGCTCTCCTCATTATCATTGTGGCGGCCATGTTGAATGGATGGCGCTCGTTTAACAACCCCTCTCTCCTGACACCCCTGCTGGTCTAATTGATCTCTGGTTTGAGAGTGGTCTAACTCATCCTTTTTATACATCTCTCTCACTCTTCCTATGTCTTGCCCTGAGTCTCTCTTTCTCACACACACAAACACACCCTCATAAAATAGTCCCATATTCCCCGCTTTGAAAGTGGAACGTTTCAATTTTTCATGACAGTGTTTTCATGCAGAGTTTACAAGAGAAATGTTACTTAATCAAATTAATTTAATGTGTTCAAATGTGTGTTTGTCTCTAGGTAATATGACAGGGTAATTCCATACTTTAATCTGCAGGTCAACCTGTTTTCAAATATGAAAAGGACAAGGTTTTATAAGACATATACAATCTTTTTTTGTGGTTAGTGTCATCATCCATGTGTGTGGTTTGTTGCCTGGGGCAACAAGAACAGGAGAGATAACAACCATACAGAAAACATAACACCATCAAACAGACATGTTTGTTTCTTATTCTTTTCTTATTTTGTCTCCTTTTGATTTGATCAACTGCAGTATTTACTCATTATTTTATGTCAAATTTCAGACCTCTCTTCAGCTATGTTTTACTTAATTTATGGGATGGCAATTAACTACCTTTCAGTGAATAACGTTACTTTGAGAGACACTGAGAATCCGTCAATTCTGTCCTGCTGTTATCTGCTGTTAGCTAGCTGGGATATTATTTACTGGCGACTCATTGGCTTGACTACCCAGGGGACAGAGGTGATTGGTTGGAGAGTTAACTGTTGTTGACAGGGATTGGTTACACCGCTATTTGACTCCTGTGTGAGATCCATAATTTTTTGGGGGGGGATTACACTTTGGATCGACAGTACTGTTGTACTATCTAGACAAAACCGACAGACTGTATTGTTTGTTGGATGCAGAGATAAGGGGATCATCACAAGGGTTTGAACCTGTCACATTCTCTAGGAACGCTGTTGACAGGAGGGCAGTGGTTATACTGGGGGTGACCTTGATCCTTCTTCGTTTTTTGCAAATGTTTACCTTTTAGCTCATCACACATGTTTTTTTGTCCGTTTATCAAGCTTTGCTTTTGGAGCTCTTGGTAATTATTCAATGTTTATTTGGGGAGATGAGGGCTGAAGGACTCACCAGGAATCCCCAGGCTCAGCTGGAATAGACTCCCTGATGTGGAAGTTTGAGGAAAGGAGGAGGAGATGAGGAGCACAGTAAAGCCCCTGCACACAAGTTTCTAGTTTAGATGTTACTGCATGTGGGTCTGTCGGTGTAATGTGGGTCTTGACGACCTGTGCTGTTATGTAAATATGGATGTGGACCGCTCAGTATTTCCCCTTCTCTCTCTCTCTCTCTCTCTGGCCTATATGCAGTGAATCTCATTCAAACCCAACATCCATTCATAAATGTCTGTGCTTTTCAATCAGCCCCCTCTTCTCTTCCTCTTGGTCCATCTTTTCTGTCTGTGTCTCTCTCTCTCTGTCTGTCTTTGTCTGTCTCTCTGTCTCTCTGTCTCTCTGTCTGTCTGTCTGTCTGTCTGTCTGTCTGTCTGTCTGTCTGTCTGTCTGTCTGTCTGTCTGTCTCTCTCTCTCTCTCTCTCTCTCTCTCTCTCTCTCTCTCTCTCTCTCTCTCTCTCTCTCTCTCTCTCTCTGTCTCTGTCTCTCTCTGTCTTTTCTCTCTCTCACTCTCACTCTCTCTCTCTCTCTCTCTCTCTCTCTCTCTCTCTCTCTCTCTCTCTCTCTCTCTCTCTCTCTCTCTCTCTCTCTCTCTCTTTCGTTGGTGTACTGTATGTGTGTACTGTACTGCTGGGAAGTCCTCGACTCTGATCCTCTTTTCTCAGATGAAACATCTGAGAACAGTCTGAACAAACAGCCAGAGCCAGAGACACACATCGAGTACAGACCCACAACCCTCATACACACACTGTCTCTTTCTCTTCCGTTGTCTCTCTCTTTCTGTTTCTATGTCTCTCACACACACACACACATTCGCTGTCTCTGTCTCTCTCCTATTCTGTCTCTGTCCCTCTTTCTCTCTCAATTCAAACTAAATTCAATGATCTCTCTCTCTCTCTCTCTCTCTCTCTCTCTCTCTCTCTCTCTCTCTCTCTCTCTCTCTCTCTGTCTCTGTCTCTGTCTCTCTCTCTCTCTCTCTCTCTCTCTCTCTCATACACACATGCACACACAGACAGAGGCAGCTACTGTGTACCAAACAGTGGAGCGGGCGGTAGAGGAAATGTGAAGTGACCTTCTAGTGTGTGTGTCAGCAACCCTGCCGAGTAATATCCCTCACCTGTTCTGATCCCTGGTCCCTTTGACAGAATGAGGTGGCAGGAAATGACCTCATGACCTGGCCTGCCTAACCTCATCTGAGGACTCAACACTATACCCCGGCGCACTTGTGTGTGCCTGCGTACGTACATGTGTGTGCAAGTGCTTTTGTGAGCAACTGCATATGTGTGTGTATGTGTGTGTGTGTGTGTGTGTGAGAAAGAGAGTCCAGGAGAGAGAGAGAGAAGAGAGTAAGATAAAGGGAAGCTGTCAGAGAGAGAACTTGTGTGAGGTGGCGCAGTGAGGTTTATCACTACCTAACAAGATGAGGAGGCAGAACACGGTGTGGGGGTGGGGGTGCAGTGAATTCTGTGTCACGGCTGGTGAGTCACAATTCCATTGAAATGCATTGTCATGCCATGTTTGCATTAACCAAAGTCATACCGTTCACATCAAAGCCCACCCCTGGGATATGGTACATTTTGCTGTCAATAGTTGGGTTATAGACCAAATCCTTCCTGCCTTTAAAGTGAACCGGCACCTATGCTTGATTCAGTTGCATAGAGTCGGTTGGATGTAAAACCTGTTAAAACACGGTGCATTACTAATTAGACCGTATTTCATACTTGTTTATATTTTTTAAAACATCCTGGCAGAGGTATTTATCTCCATCCTCCTCTCAAAGGTCCTCTCTTCCCCCTGGACACCCACTCCCTCACATGGCACAACGACAGAGAATTGACCAGGCTGGGCTAAGCCACTCGCCAACGCTGTGTGTGTGCCACTGCATCCGGCCTGGCAATGACTAGAACAAATATGTATTTTTCTGGATGAAGGGAATGGGGAAGGATGCTGCAGTGGAGCTCTCCTGGGGTAATAAAGGCAAGAAGAGAGTCATGAAGACAGATGGGGGTTATCTTCCGGCACCATCCGATGCTGAGGCAAGATAAGACCAGGGAGTTGGGACCACACACAGGCACAAAACTCTCACAGACATACACACGCCTGTTGCGGGGGCATTAACTCATATGTATGAGGGAAGTGAACACACACACGCGCGCCTTTGGGGAAGCATATAGAGGTTGCTCTTTGGATAGGGGGGAATGGTGCTGCAGTGCTGTAAAGGAAGAATTCGAGTGGCACTGTGTCGATCTGAATAGTCAAGGGATATGGTTTTAATACAATTTATTAGACTATACAATTACATATGATTTAAACAAAGTACTTTGTGATCCGTCTTGGCGAAGGGTGTGATAGCCACAAATCGTTCGCAAGAGTGATAATCAGCCAGCACACATGCACTGCCTTATATAAACTTAAGATCAAATGGCATTCTATATGGTCAATCAATCAATGTAGCAAACTCTGTGATTGGCTAACTCAACTTAGTGACAGTTTGAAACAATACATCTCCTATGTGTCCCGAAGTTCTTTGATGTCACAGCTCTCTCCAGAGCAGTAGATAATAAAGCCACAGGGGTTGACCAGTCAAATGGTCAACTGTCCTTTGTGTGACCATCTTCAAACAATACTTTTAATTAACACAAACAATGAAACAGGACACAGTCCTTCTAGCCAAAGTTCAGAGCAACTGTCTCATTGACCCCTTACAGTAACCAGAGGACAGAAGGCCATATAAAATGCTTCACCCATCCCCCAGGGCAAGCTGCCCACAGAGCCATCAGCACCTCACATTCCTTTGAACTCAACTTAATTATCTTCCCTTCCTGTCTCTTACCAATGAACATAGAAGATTATAGATTTCATACACATACATCTATGCATATGACCAACATTTCCATTACAAGTGCCCAACATCATCCACAGCAATCTGGGGGAAGAGAGGAGGGAGGGAGGGAACAGTGTGAGGTTTCATCAGTGTTCTACATGCTTCCTCCAAGGGAACACACACGGGTCACCTGTGTCCATGGGGAGACATCTTGATGAAGCTCCTTTGTGACTGATGCTAATAGCATCCCATCCCAGTTAGCGGCACGGTGCCTAAATGCCTCATGCATCAAGAACTAAGCCTGTTGTGCTGGATAGAGAGCAGCCGATGATGGCTGTTATCCTGCCCTGGGGGGATTGATGTTGGGGATCGGCAGACGGTAGACTGGCATGTAGCTTGATTCATTGTTATGGGGATAGAGGTGGTACACTTGTGCTGGTATTGGCCTCGTAAATGCATTTCAACCATACATACTTACATGGGGCAGGCATGTGATGTTTTCTGAAGCATGCACGCTCACCTACGTGTGATTGCACACACACGGCAACATTATGAGTCAAGAAAGTGAAATCAGCGTGACTCTTATCAAGGCTGCAAGCAATCTGGACTCAAGGTTGCAGCCCTTGTCAAAGAACTTGAATAATTCCAGTCATAGCAGTAGTCTCATCTCTGGAAAGGTTCCACCAAGTGAGCGTGAAATGGCTTTGCACTCTCATCTCACTTGATGCAGGAATGGGAATCATTCATGGCATCATCAAGTTGGTACGCATACCCCTGGCTGTCTGAAGGGTTCTGTATCTTGATAATGTGTCTGCTCATGCGGCACTCTGAGTTAGTTCGGCTTTTTAAGTGTTCCACTGCAGAAACTGTGTAATCAGGTGGCATAGACATTAGTTTAACAAGCATATTCCACATCCTGTGTATATTGTGATTAGATTTAATGAAGTTTGTACTTCTCATTAGTACTTGAATTGCTGCATAAGTCCATGAGATGGTGCTGTGCTCCTGGGTGATAAGCTTTGGCTTTTGGAGGCGTTTGCTCTGGAACTTGACATTTTGTGTGTTTTCAGTGTTACACATGGGCTCTTATGTGGTTGGTACAAAGCATGCAGTCTCAAAACGTAACTCGAAATATCCAGGTGTGCGTGTGTGCATGAGCCTGTGTGTGTGTGTGTGCACACCATTGTATGTGTGTGTGTGTGTGTGTTGTGACCAGGCAGAGAAGGCCAGGCAGACACAAGGGTGCGTCTCTAATGCCACTTATTTAAGCTAATGACAAAAATGTTCTAACGTGGCTCGTTCAACGGAATGAGTCTCCGTACCTGCAGGCAGGTGGACCACGACCAGAGACCGGGCTTCCAAAGTCCTTCTCCTCCACGCTGCCTGTGAGGACACTTAAGTACACCATTAGCAGGGTCTGTCCTACCTTGTCTCTCCTGTGGCTACTACTTGTGTATGTATTTATTCCGAGTACTTCTACGATCCCCTGATGACAGATCACTTTCAGGTGTGGTCCCTCATTGGGGCAGCCAGCTGCAACTTGTTGAACCGCCGCTGCCCAGCTGGCGCAGTGCTGAACCAAGAGCCAGACTTGTTCGCCCACAGTGTGTGTGTTCCTATGTGTGTGTAGTGTGTGTGTGCGTGTATGTGCCTATGTGTCTGTTTAATAATGTGTGTGTGTGTGCGAGGCGAGCATGTGTGTGTACGTGCGCCTGTGTGTGTGTGTGTGTAATAATTACACAGTGCCAACGGGACCTCCACAGTGTGCCCACCATCCTGTTTATTATTCATAGTGTTGTGGACCACACACTGGACATTCCAATACCTGGTCCACTCGAGCGCGAGATTACAGCAATTAATCAAGTGAAGGACATCCTTTATTACCGTCCTACAGTGGTTCTGGAGGACGGAGGGGCAACCTGAGAAAGTGTGGTGGCCTGAGCTCACTTTGAATACCTTCATTATTAATAAGTCTTTTTTACACTTAGACCGCAGCTAGGGGAATTACCCGATACAGAGAATAACCAGAGTGATATCACAGAGACTGTGGACAGAGGTCCTGGAGGTAAGCTGTGGACAGAGGGACTGGAGGTAGGCTGTGGACAGAGGGACTGGAGGTAGGCTGTGGACAGAGGGACTGGAGGTAGGCTTTGGACAGAGGGACTGGAGGTAGGCTGTGGACAGAGGGACTGGAGGTAGGCTTTGGACAGAGGGACTGGAGGTAGGCTGTGGACAGAGGGACTGGAGGTAGGCTGTGGACAGAGGGACTGGAGGTAGGATCTTGCAAACTGCTAATGTCAGATGGGAGTCAGATGGCTGAGCGGTGAGGGAGTCGGGCTAGTACTCAGAAGGTTACCGGATCGATTCCCCGCTGTGTCGATGTTGTGTCCTTGGGCAAGGCACTTCACCCTACTTGTCTCGGGGGGAATGTCCCTGTACTTACTGTAAGTCGCTCTGGATAAGAGCGTCTGCTAAATGACTAAATGTAATGTAAATGTAAATGTAATGTGAGCAGAGAGTTGCTTAGAGATGAGCCTCAACTGATACACACTCGAATACACACTGCGCACACACACTCTTAATCACTCACACTTACACTCCAAATTCCACAAACACAATGGCAATCAGACTCTCCAAATTGCAAATGCACACACAGACATACAGACACACACACACACAATCCCCCTGTAGACACTGTGTAATGGAACTAGTCTCTACACAGTAGAACATGGGGGTGCTAGTGTCTGTGGCTGTCACTCGTCCAGCCTGCTGGCTGGCAGAGCACAGGGCAGGATGCAGGGGGTATTTTGGGGGAAAGAAACGACCTGGTCAGATCCAGCAGATCCATTACCTTTCAGAGGAATGATAAAGAAGGCCATTCGAGCCGTGATATACTTCAGTTATGTGCAGGAGCGGAAAACCATTTATCTTTCTTTTGGTGGGGTGGGGGTGGGGGGGGAGGTTGCTCCACACATTATGTGGAAGCAACCTGCCAGCTTTCTTACATGTTCTCCTCCTTTCAGAACCCCCCCCCCTTCCTACACTTTTTATGGAATACATTTTCAACCTAATGTTGCAGCACCACTGCATTTTGATGTGGCCTATAAGTGCTAAGGCATTTTATATGCGTTAAGGTTCTTCAAGCTGTAAAAAAAAAAAAAAAACGGCAAAGAAATAAAAGCCATCCATATTTCATGCTGAATTATGCAGAGGGTTTTCCAACATGCTGCTGTGTCTTATGGTGATGTAATGTGGGCTTGCGGGCATTCAAAATTCGAGAATCAGCTCCTGTTTCTGCCCCTAGGGGGTGATATAAAACCTCATACAGATGGAAAAGCTCTGTACTTCTCTTCATTTGACGTCATTCACCTTCAATACATAACATTTGACCTCGGCGGGCTGTGGATTAATTGCAACAGTGTGACCCTTGACCCAGGCCATCTTTGTTTCTAATAGATGCCAGTCAGTGTCTGATAGAAGCACTGTCAACGTCTTGTCACACAGCCAGCTGAGATATGAAATTGAAGGATTACAGTAAGTCTAGCAAAATAGAGGTCTTCTCACCTGTCTATTTCATGGTCTTCACCTCCCAGTGAAACTTCTGATGGAGTCAGGGTATTCTGTTGTCGTGTCGGGGAGAGCTTTTTGGGGCACTTTTTAGCTGAGAATGTTCAGTGTGGTTTCTGTGCAGCAAATTGGCCTTGTGGGACCTGCTGTTGCTAGATAGGGAGAGCGCTTGAAATTGAATTTCCTGACAAGTTTGCCTCTGTATAGAACTCCTGGCTTTTTAAGTAGTTTTAAGTTCAAGACACACTGTATCTTATCTGTGCCTCTTAAAACCACAGCATTATTAGGAAAAACTCATAACAAGTGCCTTATGTGAGTGGGTGTGTTTTGGGATTCTGTTGGTGTTTATAACTGTGTTTCTAATACCGGAAGATAGAACACATCCTGGACTTAATAGTCTTTCTTCATCATTACTGTACACACCTATCCTATTAGAAAGACACTCCCCCACCTCACCCCATCTAAACACAGACTCCACTACCATAAACCACCCAAGCCCCAAGCCTGCTTTGTTGTGTAATAGGAAGACAGGGAAAGGGCTGTGTGTGTGTGTGTGTGTGTTGCTGGAGGAGAGGATGAGTGCAGGCTGGAATGGTGCTGCTACTGTTGACGCAGAGTGTGAGATAAGCAGGCAGCACCTCACTGGAATCCTACTGAGCAGGAGATGAGTGGCAAGGAGAGGGGGAGAGGAGAGGAGGGTTAGCGGAGAGGAAAGGGGAGAGATGAGTAGAGGAGATGAGAGGTGTGGTGGCCAGGGGTGGAGAGGAGAGGCAAGGGGGGAGGAGAGGAGAGAGATGGGGAGAGGAAAGGAATGCGGAGGAGAAGTGGGGGAGTTGAGAAAAGTAGAGGAGAAGAGAGCAGAGCGGAGGGGAGCAGAGGTCGAAGGAGGCAAGCAGAAAAGAGAAGAACACATTGAAGGAAAGGAGAGGGGTGTGGAGAACGGAAGAGGGATCAAGAAGGGAGGATGGGCCATGCAGATTCCACAACTGAACGGTGAGACTATTGGATAAGACACAGAACCTCTATGCTGATTCCTCTTTTAATGGTTAATTTGATGAACATAGACAAGTTGTGCTGTAATGGTTTTTAGTGATGGCAGTTATACCATTGTTAACCTAGTTGAATGATCAAAACTCCAGTAAAACCTGGAAGAACATGAAAGAAACACACATGAATGTGATAAAGCACCAGCCTTAATTATTCATTACAGGTTGCATTATGAATTCATCAAAGAGACATGAACAGAAGTGTATTTAAAATTACTCAATCAAATATTCACTATGGGCAATTCTGGGCATCCGATAGCATTGACAAAGACTACTGTATTCAGTCACACTCAGTTCCGAAGCCAACCCCCCTAACATTTCATGGTACTCCAGAAAGTTGTCCAGAACCAGAAACACCATAACTTCTTCAAAGTGGCAGTGGAGTAGGTCTGTGGAAGAGAGCCATGAGATAAAAGGTGCCTCATCAAAGTTTATATGCTGGTAGAGAGACTTACCAGCAAAACAACTTTGATGCCAGTGTGTGTACAACGCTACCCAGCCTCCATCCCACATCCCCCATGCAATATCAATTATAAATAAGGCTGTGGGTTGAAGTGTAGTGTCTCAGCTCTGGGAAAAGGAACATACTGACATCTGATATGAACACGGACACGTTTTCATGCTCTCCATATATAGCCTCTGTTTCTGTCTGTTTTTCTCTCTACCACCCCCTTCCTCTCTCTCTTCATCTGTCTCTTTTTCTCTCTCTCTACTCCCACCCTTTCTTCTCTCTATTCTTCATACTTTATCTCACATCTCCCTGTTCTTCCTTTCGATTTACATTTGCACCTCTTATTTTTGTGTTATATTTTTGCAAAGCTCTTCCGTATTGAACCACAGGTAATTGTGAACCAGCCACTGAACTGTGAAACAGAATGCAGGTCAAATGCTTCTGCTATAAAAATATGTGAACCTCTCAACTTGTTTCCCTTTTTTCTTCTACATCGTGTCGTTTGTCTTTTCTGAGTCGGTGACATGCATGCTCCTGGATTGCCCCCTCTCTTCATAGTCAAAGATCCCAAGAACCTACACCGTACAGTATGTCAAATGTTCCAATTAGAACCGATAAGCTCTGCACGACCTTGAGACAAGAAACCCAGATCCTGTGACAGCTTGCATCTGTACTAGATTTGAAAGGATTCCCACATGATGACTGTACTGTATGTGTACTGTGTTCTGTATGTTCCCTCTGTTTAATCATTCATCTCTTTTTTTGCCTTTTCAGTTTGTGTTTCATTTCAGGATGTGGATCACATCCTCTTATTTGTGTATGGTTGTTCGCGGGCACTAGACTCACGTGTTTACATGTTTATTGTTTATGTTTACTGCTTGATGTACTGTCATTCCTGGCATCAAGGTTATAGGTTGGCGTGTAAATGTGTAAGCCGTCCATCGCTGTATATTTGCAAAGCGCCTGTTATAGCTGCCTGGGATCTCATACCTCTCGTGTTATGGCGCAGGATGCTCAAATAGTGATAATGTTAAACAAATAGTCCAATGTATACGATGCTGGGATGTAGGAGGCTTATTACACTACATTTGGGGGACTGGAACACAGGGTTGGCACAACGACAAGACATTATATTCCTGTTATGTCAGTACTGTGTTCCAGGTACTCTGGAACAGTATGTTAATATTGTGTTCCAGGTACTCAGGAACAGCATGTTAATATTGTGTTCCAGGTACTCTGGAACAGTATGTTAGTACTGTGTTCCAGGTACTCTGGAACAGTATGTTAATATTGTGTTCCAGGTACTCTGGGACAGTATATTAGTATTGTGTTCCAGGTACTCAGGAACAGCATGTTAGTATTGGGTTCCAGGTACTCTGGAACAGCATGTTAGTATTGGGTTCCAGGTACTCAGAAACATCTGCATAGACTGAGGTTGTTTGACCTGCTGAAACAGTATTTACTATTGGAACAGAGAAAGAGGGAGAAAAATGGAGACAAACAGACCATGAAGAAGGCACATGCACTCTCGCAGCAGTAGGTGAAGCTCATTTAACGCACAGCTTTGTTTTGATTTGCTTTTGTAAACATCAACAGATGACCCCTAATCTGTCGCGCTGTCATGACACCAGATGCCTGGAGACCATTACACAGAGGCATGGTGTTCTGCTGAGAGACTGTGGGATGCAAGGGTGCTCTGTGAGGAATGCCAAATATTCACATGAACAATTGTATATAATCAAAAGATGCTTTTATCCAAAGTGACTTATGTTCTGTATATGCAAAAAGTGTATTTACAGTATATGCTATAAAGATGCCCCCCCCACACACACACATACCTTACACAAACACTTTTGCCCAGAAAGTTGCAAATTGAGAGTCTGCTTACATAATTTGTTATGGCTGTGTTGTTTTACAAACCCAATAATGTTGTGTTTGTCACCATCACAGCGTCCTCTCACAAGGTCTGTGTCAGATTACTGTGGAATAATAGTCGATCTGCAAAGTCCTAGAGAAGGCTCGGGGGCTACAGACTGCACGATGACGGATGCTGGGTGGGAAACTTTGAAGGTGCTGTGAAGGTGCTTGTCGCAATCAATGTCGATGGCAGGAGAGGCTTCAGTGGTTGCTGGGTGTGTGTGTGTGTATGTATGTGTGTGTGTGTGTGTGTGTGTGTGTGAGTCGTAAACTGTGAGCCACAGGACTTCTACCACCTACTGTGTGAAGCAACAAAGTCAGACAAAGATACACATACAGTAGATTGTAATAAAGTTATCATCTTGAGGACTTGGCCTATTGTTCATACATTGTTTAGCAAATTGACAAGTTAGTCCATCAAGGTTAGCTATCCCTTTCCAGAGCCATTGAGCCCTGTTGGGACTCGGAAATGATAACTATTTTCCAGAAGCAGAAAAATATGTTACATTAATAGCATAGCATGCACCCCTCAGCTATGATCATATTTTACAAAGGGAACTGCTTTGCCTCTTGGGTAATGGAATTGTTACAATATGCTGAATAAAATGCACAGCTGACACAAGCTCTCTGCCACAAGCAGTATGTTCAAGATAAATCTTTTCTCCTAGGTCTCAGGCTCGTGCCAACTTCTCTGCTTCATCTTAGAGGAAGGTTTCTTCCGGTTCATGTACAGGCTAGTCCAGCACTTCTCAAGCATCATTTCTCCCTTGCCATTGTAATCTAATCCTTGGTCTATAGCAACTGATGGCATCACTTTCCCCTCCACACTCATGACCGCACCCCCACCCACACCAGCAACTCTGTTTATCAAGTTTGCTGAAGACACAACTATGGTGGGGCTCATCTCCGGAGGGGATGAGTCCACCCATCGGGACAAGGTGGAGCGGCTCTTGGTGGGGACAACAATCTGATCCTCAACACCACCAAGACCAAGGAGCTGATAGTGGACTATAGGAGAGAAAAAAAACATCCAGCCCCTGTGCATTGGTGGGGACTGTGTGGAGAGGGTGGCTGCCTTCACATTTCTGGGCATCACCATCTAGGAAGACCTGACCTGGAGCTCTAACACCACTGCTCTGGTAAAGAAGGCCCAGCAGAGACTGTATTTTCTGAGACTCCTCAAAAAGAACAACGTGAGTGAGAAACTGCTGGTGTCCTTCTACTGCTGCTCCACAGAGAGCATTTAAACATACTGTGCCTGTGCTTGGTTTGGCAGCTGCACAGTGCAGGACAGAAAAGCACTCCAGAAGGTCACCACGTCAGCCCAGAAGATCATCGGCCACCCTCTCCCATCTCTTGATGAACTGTACACTTCCCGCTGCCTTAAAAAAGCAAAAAACATTTGACAGGACTCATCACACCCGGGAAATTCTCTGTTTGAACTGCTGCCTTTGGGCAGACGATACAGAACAATAAAAACACAGACAAACAGATTAAAAAACTGTTTTCATCCCAGAGCCGTAGTCCCCCTAAATGCTGCTGTACATACACGCTTTTAAGTACAATATTCTAACTATTTATGTACAATTTTAGGGAGCTGTGCTATAGTGGAATGTGATGGATGTGTGTGTGTGTGTGTGTGTGTGTGTGTGTGTGTGTGTGGTTTAACTTATAGTCTTAATCTTTTTAAATTGTTATCTTATTTTATAAACTTACTATATTATATTCTATTTTACATTAAGTTTACCTTAACTACCATGTAATTACATATGTGTAGTACTTATAGTAACAACATTGTATGAGAAGTGCAAGGTAATTCAATGTTAGCGCTTGACTGTAGGTTATTACACAAGGTAAGAAGGCTCATTTCGGGGATGGGTATAAGCTTAAGTGGTTGTTGTAAAGGGACAGTTCAAGGTTGTGTTATCAAAACAAGAAAGTCTTCAGATGAAACTTGACTATCCCAAAAGCTTTTGGGTAGGCAGCCCAACATTCTGAGAATCATGTCCCTAACTGTGCTCTTTTAGACCCAGCATCAGTGTGAAATATACTACTTGAAATATGAAGGCTGATTTATCCATTGAATTTCACAGCCTGTTGCTCGTAATTGGGTCTGGCAAGTCCAACATATTCTTCAGCTTTTTTAATGAAAGCATTGTTACAACACTGTTTTTATATTCTTCCAAATGACCTTCCAGTCGGTCGACCATTAAAATAGGAAATTGGACTTTAGTCGTTTGTTACTGGAGCATTTTGCTCCATTCATTGTAATTGCTTGTATTCTCAGTTGATGCCCTTGGGCTAATGTAAATGCCATTAAGCAGCAGGCTGTCTTTCTTGGCCTCCAAAACTGTGACAGGAATTATTGTTTCTTACTGTACTAATCATTGTAAGAATGGGTTAGCATGTGTTGTACTGTTGTCTTGACCTGTTACCCAGCTGCACCAAAGCTGCCTACTTAGTCCCCAGATAGGAATCAAAGTAACAAACGCAGAGCACAGCTGATTAAACCTTGACATCATCAGTATGTGTACTCTGTGTGTAAGGATCAGCGTAAGTAATTATGTATTCTTCTTAGTTCTAACTGAATCTTCAGCTCACCCTGGGAACATATGACCCTGGATAAACTTGTGAAGTGACGGCCTTGTTTACTGTTTGTTATAATCCAAGGGTTCGTAAACAAGCAAATTAGGATAGTTTGACTTTGTTCATTTTGGCTTATCTGCAGTGTAGTTAGATAACCAGACAAGTTGTTCCTCTCCCTCGAGGTGATTGATCAGGGTGACCTCTGCAGGGGCAAATGTCTGCCAGATCTTGAACTTTTTTTTTCTTTTTCGGAAGAGCTGACTTATTATTTTTCCTTATGATGCCACATCAAGAGGGCTGGCACATCCCACTGCATTTCCACACCTTGAATGTTTCCCCATACATAAACACCCTGGATTCTACAAGGGGCTCTAAAGGCCTGGATAATGACTTAGGGGTTTCAGACAGAAACTGCTGAAGGTCTCCTTTATTCTGGGCTTGTGCCATTGGACGACATGCTGACGCAAGCCGTTTCCACGAGTGAAACACTCATTTAGGAGCCTCATCAAAGGCTTCTCTGGAGACAGCCGGCCGGAGATGGTCCCTATAACTGTTATCCATATTTTTGTGGTTGCAGTTGTGAACAGTAGTAGTTGTTGGTATAGCAGCGGTCTAGTTCTACAGTAGCTAAAGAAGTGGAAGGGTGGCCTCGGTGACACTGGAAGTTCTGCAAGGTATGCTGCGTCAGGGCTGAGTTAAGAGCCGTCAGACAGTCTCACAGGATGTCCCATCTCTCCAGACCAGGGAAAGGGAAAGTATCAAGACGAGTTGGAATGTAATTGGAAGTTTCAATGTCCTGTCTTTTACACCCAAACAAATGCGCCCACACACACTTGCACTGCCGCCTCACAGCAAAAAGGCCCTGTGTTCAATTCCCCCATGGTGTACTGGTCGGTGCTCAGGTGGGCTATCTCCCAGAACATTCTGTGTGGAGATTGCATGTTCTCACATGTTCCCCCCCCCCCCCCCCCCCCCCCCCCCCCCCCCCCCCCCCCAATTGAAAGCCATGCAGATCAGATTCCTCTCCTGTCCATATCCCTGGCCGGGACTTTGACTTGGCTCTGTTTGTCATTAATATGGCAAAACATTGCATCAGGCTGCCCTCGGGAAGGACGGCAGGATGAGAAGAAGCAGAGAACGTATTTGTCCAGAGGACACTCCAGCATGTGTGTGTTGTGGTGTCGATACTCCCCTCTTGCGTGTCATATTGCATGATTGATAAACAATGCACACATGCGCACACACACACAAATACACACACTTACACCTCAACTGTCTGTCGAAGTAGAAGAGACATAGTGCTCCATCAACACATTTGCAACAGTAGAACATGTTTTTTCTAGTCGCAACACACAAGCTGTGTGTGTATGAGATTATGGTTTTGTTGTTGGAGACTTTCTGGTTTCACATTTGTCCAAGCCCTATGTGGTATGACCATTGAGATACATTATGGCCGTTGGGCTCATTTGGTCCACCAAAAAACAGCATCGAGTCGTACATTCAGTAAAGTATTAAGCTGAGCTGCTTCCATCCATTGAACCAATCGTTGACCTAGTCAGGCATGAAGCCATGTGGCTACATAAAAGAATGGAGAATAATGACAATGTCCTTGCCTTGGGGAGTATTGAACATGACACAAAAAGACCCTAGACACCCAGCAGCTAACCAGCCTATGGCTACATGAGACCTGCTGGACATCAAACACACTCCTGGAACACATTAGCTTTGGAAGACAAGAACTGGGCCTTCCTACTGTACGCTTACCTCAAGGCCTAGGATTTTACTGGATTGAATTAAGTACAGTATATACGAAGACTGCCATTGTCCCCAAACAAACACATGCACACAATCTCACAAGCACACGCATGCACACATACACCTGCACACACATACATGCACACACATACGAGGCACACACAAACACACACGCTCACACACCCATCCCTCCGCAGACAGAGCACATGTAAGTGGCGGTAAATGAGATCTCAGAGAGATGATAAAATAGGGACAGCATTATCTGAAGAGGAAACAGACTCTGAGATGCCAGGAACGAAGAGCTGGGATTGAGTTAGAGTCTGCACTGGATTTGGTTTGACAGTCTCCAATGCTTCCTACCCAGCAGACAAAGTATCGTGATGGGTTTCTGGACAGTGTACACAGTGAGGATGGGCTACTAACCAGAGTGACTCTGAACAATATCCTTACTGTCGGACTGGGGGTTGATCGAATCACATTAAATGATTTTACTGCAATTACACAGCCGATGGGGCTACTGACCCATCTTTCAGTCAACTAGCATTTTTTTTAAAGAAATGTTGTGCTGGAACACTGTTATGACTTCAGTATGAGTTCCCCAGTCTGAGTTTATTTAGCACATTGCCAATGCAAATGCCAGAGAAAAGGGACACAAGGCACATCATTACCTTTCAGACATGGTCATTCGATTCCATTGGAAAGATTTCTTTTTTTTCGACAATCAGACAGGTAGTTAACAGTCCACCACGACATGATGAACAACATACACCACCGCGCCTCAGTGCAACACAACAAGACAGCCCAGGGTGTCTCCATGGCGAGTCATTTAGCCAAAGTCATTTCAGAGCCGCGATAAGAATGGATACCAAATTACTGGCGTGAATAGTTACTGGCGCTGCAATCTCATTACAAGGACAAACTGCATTCAGGAGGCCGGTACATCCGCGTCGTTCCCCTAGCCTTGTTTGCAATTTGAATAGATGGTAGGAGGGCTGGGTAATATGTAAAACAGGCGCGTCTCTCCCACTGCACATTGCCTGGTATGTGAGTTTGACCCGTGAAATGAATATTTGCGTGAGATTAGATTTGTTACGTGCCGAGGACGAGAGAGGCCAACTGTCCTTGTGACTGGGAACCCTCCCTCACAGAGTCAGGTGTTCCTGTCAACGTATGTTAGAAGCTAGGAACGTTGATAGCTTAAAGACGTGAGAGAGGAGGAAGGAAAGTGGATAAGTAAGGAAGGGGAGGGGAGAGAAGTTAAGGATAGAACTGCTCTCAAATGGAAGTGAGGGTGAAATAAGGACAAGATGTAGGGGGAAAAGAAAGGGAGATAGGGGCAAAGATAAAGAGACCAGGGGAGATAGAGGAGGGGAGCGCTTATTCAGAATTATTCAAGGGATCTAAGCTGTTCTGGATGGGTACATATCCCCTTATTAAAATGTACTGAATCTCAGTCACAGTTTGGGATCCATATGCAGCAGTTATATTGGTCAATACATTGTACTAGATTTCTCTATATTGATTTAAACAAACTTTTATGAAAACAATTCAGTAGGACACAAATTTGACATTCATTCGCAGACAATAAGAATTATTTCAAGTCAAGAAGGTTTTGGGGTAAATCAATGTAAAATACTGAAAAAGTATATATTCCTCAGGCTATTATAATTTTAGAACACACCTGACAAGTGTATTACAACTCTATTCTCACAGTGGTACTTAACAGAAGATGTTCTCCCTAACTTCAGACTGTGTACTTTTTTGAGAAGGTCACAACCCTTTCATGCAAAGCTTGGTCTGTCATACTTCCACCCGAGTATTTATGCTAACATGACATGCTGTAGGATATCAATATCCTCACCAAGTGCCCACCTTTTCCATGGAGGCAGAATGAATATTTCGAATAGTCTCATAAATCTTTGCCTTTCTCTAGATGGGGGTCATTAGGATGCATCTGGCTTGGCCGGGGCTCTCTCCTTCTTGGCCCCAGCCGTAGATCTGGATTGACAGGTGTTCCTTCCTGTCTGTCGTTATTAATCATGGAAGGCCCAAGCTCACCAGGCTAGGTCTGTCTGGGGACCTTGAGGCCAGGGTGTCAGTCAAGCCCTCAGACCCTGGACATTAGCGGCCAGACATACTCTTGGCTCCATTAAAGAGACGTGCCAACTGAACCACCCAGAGACGCTTTATTTTACCGTTGAATATATACATATTTCATGTGGTTTGACCACAAGAACACCATGACCCATACAATTGATTTATTTATTTTTATTATTATTATCGTTATTATTATTATTCATTACTGTAATTGGACAGAACAGCTGACTCAGGGAAGTGCAGGGGCGGAGGGGTCTGTGTTATGGTTAACTCTCTCTGGGCTACGGATGTAGCGGTATTAGCATCTCACTGCTCTCCGGTCCTTGAGCTGCTAACTGTAAAAATCAGACCCTTCTATCTACCTCGGGAATTCACTGCGGTCGTCATGAGTGCAGTCTACATCCCCCCCCAGGTAGACAAGGCCGCTGCTTTGGATGAACTGTATGGGATTATCAATGGTCTGGAAAATGTGCACCCAGAGGCAGCCTTCATTGTTGTTGGTGATTTCAACAGAGCTAACATGAAGAAAGTCCTGCCCAAATACTATCAGCACATTGACTTCTTCACACGTGGAGACCAGATCCTTGACCATTGTTATACAACATTCAAGGGCAGTTACAAACCCCTCCCCCGCCCTGCCTTTGGGAAGGCTGATCACACCTCCATTCTTCTTCTCCCCGCATATGAACAAAAGCTCAAACAGGTCAGACCGGTTGAGAGGTCAGTTCACCTATGGAGTGACGAGTGTGTGGCGACCCTCCAGGACTGCTTTGACACCACTGACTGGCTGATGTTCAGGGACGCAGCAGATGGGGACATTAACGAATACTCAGACACTGTCTCCAGCTACATCCAGCACTGCATTGATGACGTTGTCCCCAAGAAGGTTGTCCGGTCTTTCCCAAATCAGAAGCCCTGGGTTGATGCCGCGGTCCGGGCCAAGCTGAGAGCCCGTACTGTCGCCTTTAATTCTGGGGACCCTGATGAGTACAGGAAGGCCAGATACGACCTTCTGAAGGCCATCAAAGCAGCGAAAAGGGCCTACAGGACCAAGGTGGAGTCCAGCTACCATGGCTCTGACCCCAGGCGCATGTGGAGTGGACTTAAAGCCATTACAGACTACAAAGGGAGAGGCTACAATGAGACCCAGTCTTCTGTCCTACTGCCAGACGAGCTGAACTCCTTCTACGCTCGCTTTGAGAGGGACAGTGAACCCCCTGCAGTGGAGCTACCTGAAGGCCAAGCCAGTGGTGTGCCTACACTAACTGTAGCTGAGGTGAGGTTATGCTTTAAGAAGATCAACCCTCGCAAGGCACCTGGCCCAGACGGCATATCAGGTAGGGCCCTTAGGGGCTAGTCAAATCATTCATCTGCTCCTCGCTGCCCCCAACACTGGACCCTATGCAGTTTGCATACCGGTCCAATAGGTCTACAGACGATGCCATCGCTCTGACCATGCACACCGCTCTCTCCCACCTGGACAAGGGGAATACATATGTGAGGATGCTGTTCATTGACTACAGCTCTGCATTCAACACCATCATCCCCTCCAGACTGGTCTCCAAGCTTGTGGACCTGGGACTAAGCACCTCCCTCTGCAAGTGGATCTTCCACTTCCTGACGGGGAGGCCACAGGTGGTGAGAATCGGTGACCGCACTTCATCTGTACTGATCACCAACACAGGCACCCCCCAGGGCTGTGTGCTCAGCCCTCTCCTGTTCTCCTTGTTCACCCACGACTGTGCGGCTACGCACAGCTCCAACCTCCTCGTTAAGTTTGCTGACGACACAACCATCGTGGGCCTCATCTCTGACAGTGACGAGTCAGCCTACAGAGAGGAGGTTGACACCCTGACATCATGGTGTCAGGACAACAACCTCTCTCTTAACATCAGCAAGACCAAGGAGATGATTGTGGACTTTAGGAGGCGGCAGGAGGAGGAGCATGCACCCCTATTCATCAATGGATCGGAAGTGGAGAAGGTCAGCTGCTTCAAGTTCCTCGGGGTGAACATCAGCAATGACCTCACCTGGTCTGTTCACACGGACAAGGTGGTCAAAACGGCCCGTAAGCGCCTCTTCTTCCTGAGGAGACTGAAGAAGTTTGGTATGGACTCAGTCATCCTTACTAACTTTTACAGATGCACTATAGAAAGCATTCTGACTGGTTGTATCACAGTGTGGTATGGGAGCTGCACAGACCGGGACCGCAAGGCCCTACGAAGTGTGGTCCGTTCTGCTGAGTTCATCATCGGCAGGAAGCTCCCAGCCCTACAGGACACCTACCACACACGTTGCCTTAGGAAAGCCAGCAGGATTCTAAGAGACTGTTCCCACCCATCCTTCAGTCTCTTTACCCCGTTGCCTTCTGGCAGGCGTTACCGCAGCATCCGGTCGCGCACACGCAGACTGGACAACAGTTTCTACCCAAGGGTCATCAGGCTTCTCAATGGACACTGATATGGACATTTTTACTGCACACTAGTCACTTATACACTGTCACTTTCAGCTACTGGTTGCTCTTTCAGTAACATTGCACTACTGTACCTCGCCACCAGGCTCCTGTTTGGTCATTGACAAAGTCACTGATCTGTAAATTTGCACTACTGCACTGTACTCCATTTAGGTTAGATTAGTTTATATGGTTGTAACAGGTTTATTTTTATTTATTTATTTATTTATTTTATTTTTTTTATTTTTTGTGTATTAGGGTTAGTATAGCGTACTATTTATTGTTATCTGTAATTTAGGAAGTTTTAGTGTTAGGGTTAGTATAGTCGTTTATTTATTGCTATCTGTATATTTAGGAAGTTCACTTATCTAAGCTCAGCATAGATGTAAATTTGTTCTGTGTACTTATATGTTATGTTATGCCAAGTGCTTGCGTTGTCTTGTCTTAAGAATTTCAGTGCCCAGTCTAACCTTGTGTTGCTCTGTGCACCTGACAAATAAAAGACTTGAACTTGAACTTGAATTGTGCAAAAAAAAATACATTATAGACTGCATATACTGTTATTTTTAAGATATTTTTTTTATTATTTAGACTCAGGCTACTAATGAAAACATTATTGAATAAACAGTGATTGACAGTGTTCATGAATAGCTTTCAAATCATGCTCATCGGTTAGCAGGAAGATAGCTAGGTCTTTCTTGTACAGGTCTGGACGCAAGAAAGAGATGTCCGTTGCCAATGACGATTGGCATCCTGGAAGGAAGCAAACCCATGTTTGGACAAAGTGGTGGATGTCACTCTTTATTGTTTTTCAATGGAGCTCCGCTCTCGCCCTCCTCCACTCCTGGGCCACTGTGAGTTAGACCACATGAGAGACCGAGTATGGGGGTGGAGAGAAAGAGAGAATCACCGAAAAGTAATGAGATTGAGATTAGTAAATCTGTTCAATGCTCTACCAGCCAAGTGTGCAGCCAGCCTTCTCTCTCTTCTTCCCTCCCTCTTTCTCTCTGTAAAGCAGCATCATTCAGAGGGACTCCAGGATCCGTGTGAAGTCCGCTTCCAGCTTTTGTCTTCCTCCAGACTGTGGGAATAGGCAGGGCCTGCTTGCCTGCTTCTGTCTCTATCTCTCTCCCTCCCTCTCTCCCTCTCTCTCTCTCTCTCTCTGCGCTCCACTCCGCTTGCTGCAGTGGCAGGGGCTCGCGCCGCGCTTCGACCCAGTCTCAGCGGAGAGCAGAGCATCTCACAGTCGTTTCCCACCTCCCCCCCCCCCGGCCCCCCGCATTTACACTGCTCTACAGAGGGTTTGGATAAAAGAAAAGACAGTCTGAGGAAGAAAAAGAGAGGGAGGGAGAAAGGAGAGGAAGACTTTCATTCAGCATCTCTCCCACACGCACGTGTGTGTGATTATCTCCTGTCATCGTGAGAGAAACCAGCCCATGGTTTTAGATGTCTGCTGCTTTTAGGCACCCTACCAGGTGAGTTAATGGTGTTGTTTCTTCATTCTCTCTGGCAGCTCTGTTTGATGTGACAAGTAAACTTCAGAATCCTCGTCAGGGACAAGGAAAGCGGCTGTTGGATTTTCTGATGGGTTTGCGGTGTGATTTGATGTGTCTGTGTGTACTGTACGTGTGTGACAGAGAGCACATGTGTGTGCTTGTCTATGTGTTTAGGGAGTATGCCGAAACACCCATGCCTATGTGCGTGTGTGTGTGCCTGCTTAAGTATTCTTGTTTATGTGAGAGAGCTTCAAACAGGTATATGTCATATTCCCATTCAATATGGCAAGGGTTATACCTGTATATTGGGTAAATCTACTTTAGGTAGCAAGGACGGATGTGGGATGTTATGTTGATATCTACTCTAAACCAAAAGGCTCGTTAGAAAGCAACAACTATTTGCGAGAGATCACTGCAATGTCTCATAAAATCAGTCATAACAACAACATAACAACTTAAGTTTAGAATGTCCTTGCATTGCTCATAGAACGTGTCTCTTTGCCTCACTGTCTCGTATCATTTAGTTGTGCGTACTAAATCATAAGATACTGCAGTGCACACACAGACTAACACACGCACACACTCAGAGATAGTAAAACAAACAAAAATACGGTTTTGTCATTGCTCGGTAGCATATTGTGTACTGGGAGGGGTTGTGTGTGTGGTTGTGTGTGTGTGTGTGGTTCTGTGTGACGAGGGGGGGTAATTAAAAGTGCTGATGGTGCTCTTCTGGAAGGGGAACCCCGAGAATCCTCAGTGGAGTAGAATGCTGCTGAGATGATGAGTACTGTGTGACAGTGCTGGTTAGAGGGGCATTTTAATTCACAAAGTGGGCAGTATCTCACTCTGAGTGTGTGTGTGCGCGTGTCTGTATGTGCAAGTATAGGTTCCTGTGCGTTTTATGCATGTTTGTGGGCAGTTGTGTACTCTTGATGGTTTTGCGAATGATTGGAGGTATGTGCTTGTGTGTCTGTGTGTGTGAGTGTGAGTGTTGTGTGTGTGTGTTGTGTGTGTGTGTGTGTGTGTGCGTGTGCGCGTGAGTTATGTGTGTAAATAATTTATATTTGTGTATGTGTGTGTGCTCATACACGCGTGTGTACACATGTGTCTGTATAGTGTGGATGGGTGCAGTAGCTGTCAGGGTGCCCTCCCCCTCCCCTATGGCAAGACCCTGAGGAAATCACACAACATATCTGATGCAACCAGCCTGTATCTGGTGGCCGCAATGTACTGTTGCAGGCCTGAAACAGGCAGCATGCTGTAGCCCTGAAACAGGCACCAACTATACTATAACAGCCCCGAAACAGTCAGCATACTGTAACCCTGAAACAGGCAGCAAACTGTACTGTAGCAGGCCTGAAACAGGCAGTATAGTGTAGCATACTGTCCACTACTGCAGTGCAGACTCTCAACACCATGTTCATCTTACTTCAAACCTTCTTCATCTAACACTAGTAGTCACTGAAGGCCTTGGCTTGGAATTGCGTCATGCACTACGATTGTCAGTTCAATACAACTCGGTTCCCTTTATGAGTATATATTTATTTCAATTTTGGGACCTTTTATTTATTAAATGGTGCAAGTAATACCGGTCTTTAGTACCGCTAGTCTATGTTGTAAACTGACCTGTGGTTGTGTGTGTGTTGAGTGAAGGTACAGAGCTTAAGATATTGGAATATTTTAGATCGGTCCCCATGTGTTGGTGTTTTGGTGTGTGTGTGTGTGTGGTAGGGTGTGTGTGTGTGTGCGTGTGTGGAGCCCCATGGCTTTACCCTCTCCTCTACTCAAAGGGCAAAGGAGAGTTAAAATCACGGCATCTCCTTCTCTCTCTCGCTATTTCTGTGTGTGTGTATGTGTGTGTAACAGTGCATGTGTGCGTACCTATCCAACATGGAAGTACGTGCCTTTATATGTGTGCATAATACGGTGCTTCAAAAATTCCCTGTAATGTGTCCATGGATTTGTAAAATAGGCAGGCATAAGAGTGCGCCTGTGCTCTCAATACTAAAACAAGCGACCGAGTGACAAACAGTCCAGCTAGCTGAATGCCAAGGCTGTAGTTAAGGGCTTGGATTTCCATCCTTATTAGCCACCACTCCTGATACTCTGCAGTTCCTCATGGATTTAGCTGCAAGCCAGGGAGAGAGAGGTGAGAGAGAGAATAGAGGGAGAGAGAAGAGAGAGAGAGGAGAGAGAGCCAGCTCATAAATTTACGTGCACACTTTGGCGACGGATCAATCATTTTTCATTTTCCCCTCCAAAGCTCTTCTGTCTTAACTCACATGTTACCTGGCTGTGAATTCTGAAGACTTCGCCTGCTGGGCCTAACATGGAACAGCTATGAATATTTATCAAGCCCACAATATCACGTTATGGATTGTCTTGTCAACAGCAAAGTGTATTGGAGTTGTTCCTTTCAATGACTTGTCGAGAGGTCAGAGGAACGTGGAGTGTTTTAAGAGGCAGATATGACTCTCGGGACAGAAAATGATGCCGTCGCTTCAATTTGCAGAGAAGACTGATGGCTGGGTTCTCGTGAATTTGATTGTATAAACAGCGTGTTTCCATAATGGCTTAGCTAGCTGGATTGATGCGGAGGAATGGGAAAGTCTGAATTGAATGATGTGCTTCACTTGGCTCATTTATTTGGATCCTGGCTCGTGTCTCATGTGGTGTAAAGTATGCGTTCTTCAATGGATACCGCACACATACATACACATATACACACAGACACACAGACTTGCAACGTCGATAAACACAGAAAGGCTTTTTTCCGCGTTGTGGAGGACCGACATCAGATGGTATAACCAGGACACTGACAGCCAGCTGGAGGAACACACTCCAATATCGTCAACAAAAGGCAATAAACTCAACAGTGATGTAAAAAAACGCAATAATCGGAATACTGTATAGAGAACAAGAAGTAGTTCAACTTTATGCAGATTTTTGCAGTTTGTACATTATCACTGATCAACCAATTAACAGTAATCTAGCATGTGTGGAGCACACACACTTTTGTTCATTAGAATTTCATTAACCGTACAAGCATATTTCTCAACACTTGCACCTGCATCTCCTCTGGAAATACATTGTGTGTGTGTGTCGCTGCAGAGAGGTTCCAGAGTTAGTTTAAGAGATAGATGTTGCATTGGGTGATGTCATCACAAAACATATCTTCACCAGCCATGATTCACACTGGGCTCTGCTGACCGTCAGATGACACACCGCTGAGTGGTGTTTGAATCCAGTTTGTTGATCTAGCTATGTATGTGCCCCCATTCAGTCACACTGCAAGAGCGTGTGCAGACAGATTGTCTATCTGTGTGTTTGTGTGGGGACGGATCATGCATGTGCTCGATTGTGTGTGTGCGTGTGTGTGTGTGGGGGGGGGGGGTCAACAGTTTTGACTCCAATCATTGTCCAGCTGACTCCATCACTTCTGTAACAGACATAAGTGTGCTCCTAGATAATTGTTGTCTCTCGCTCTATCATAGAGCCACACATACACGCAGGCAGCCAGAGAGCTTCAGGGAGCATCTGAATCCTTCCCTGTCTTGGTGCAGCAGTCTATCCCGATGGGGAATCCTGAACTCAGCTCAATGAGGGGAGTCAAATGGTAGAGAAGAGGCCTTCTCTTGTCTTGCCTCAGCAATTCTCTGTGTGACCAGTCAATACCCTCTTCTGCAGGCCATGTCGATACCAGGCCCCTGACACACACAGATACACCATTCAGGCAGTAGAGGATCACGTCTGGAAAAAAGGGCTTTCCTACATTAGTTTCTGTGTACAATATTCTCCTCCTTGCTAATAAAAAAATGAGTCCTAAGATGAGTTTGGTCTGTAGGGGCAGAAGTATAAATGCTTAAACATTGTATATAGACTGAACAGGAGTGTGGTTTGGAATGGGTGGCATTAGCAGTAAAGCTTTGATATGGATGCGAGCTTTTGTCGGAATCCTGGGAGTCAATAAGGATTTGAGTTCTTACCTCATGTCATGCATAGTTTTTTCTTTTTATCTCTCGTGAGCTTTTGCTCAGGTTCAAATTCCTCCATCCCTTCACTCAGCATCATGGGGTTTCTCTCCCCGTGTTGCCATGGAGACATGGCCAGGCAACATTGCGAAATGTGCTTCGCGCATTTCTCCCTGTGTACCACGCCAAACCACGCTACATCACAGGACTTAACCATGCCAACTGTTCCTTAGCGTGCGTGTGCCTGTAAGCATGTGTGTGGGTGGGGAACATAGAGATCGAGGAAGACACCCAGACCTCAGAGAAAGCAAGAGAGAGAAAGGAAGAGAGAAGGAGAGAGTGATGAATAAAGAGTGACTAATACAGTAAGACTGAGGAGTGAAGGAGAGATGGAAAGATCATGAGATTCCCATGGTCTCATCTGGTAGGATGAGTGTAGGCTGTGTGTGTGTGTGTGTGTGTGTTTGTGTGTGTGTGTGTGTGTGAGGAACAGACAGGACGGGGTGTGTGGCGGGGGATGCCGCATCAGTGCAGCTTATTTGCCTACAGCTTGATCCAAGGGCATTCTAATACACTTGCAGTCTGCTTATCGCTAATTCACCTACCTTAATGCCAACTCCTGTCACACACTAACACAGACACACACAAACACATCATTCAAAGTATTGACTTATAGACTTAACAGGTAGAATGAGGAATATTGACAGTAGGAGGAAAGGTTTAACAAATACCTTCGTAGAACTAGGCAGTAAAACGTTTTTGAAGCATTGGTCAGAAGATCAGTTAGATGAGACTTATAGTTGTGGGTCACTTGTGGCAAGGGTTTGTGTTTACTGTGAAGTGAATCCAGTTGTTAAACATCTACAGAACCCAAGGCATTGGCGCATCAACACAGCACGACACTCTGATCGTACAACTCCTGCCACTGCGCTCTGCGTCACCGGTCCCCACGGAAACGCAGACCTCAAAGACTCATTCCATTTCCCCGTTTGAATTTCGGCCGTGACTCAACAGGAGGCTCAACAAAGGACGCGTGTTTTTGAGGGGGTCATCACGGCTGACTCAGCTTGTGATGCTTCAGTTCTAAGTGAGGAGAGGAGCATCTTCACAGCGGCACTAAACCGGCCTGTGGACTGCAAGGCTTTCTGCTCAAGATTTCTGCCTCGCTGTCGGGTCTCCGGCGAGGCAGGGGTGGGAGTGGAAGGGGGTGGATGGAGGGGTGGGAGTGGAAGGGGGTGGATGGAGGGGTGGGAGTGGAAGGGGGTGGATGGAGGGGTGGGAGTGGAAGGGGGTGGATGGAGGGGTGGGAGTGGAAGGGGGGGGATGGAGGGGTGGGAGTGGAAGGGGGTGGATGGAGGGGTGGGAGTGGAAGGGGGTGGATGGAGGGGTGGGAGTGGAAGGGGGTGGATGGAGGGGTGGGAGTGGAAGGGGGTGGATGGAGGGGTGGGAGTGGAAGGGGGGGGATGGAGGGGTGGGAGTGGAAGGGGGGGATGGTACGAGGGGGATGGAGGGGCGGGACCGGGGTGGGACTTGCTAAAGTACCCTGGGAGCCAAGGCTGACCGGGTCCAATTTGAAGGCAAGTGGTGTAATATTGAGACAGACACCTCAAGGCAATAACGTCTGTAGCTGTAAAAGCAGCAAGTGTTTGGGGGGGGGGTGGAGCGTGGGTGTGTGGGTGGGCGTGTGTGTAGCACTGACTTGGATTATTCTCGACGCTTTGCAATGACAGCAGTAGACAAATCCTCTCCTTTGCCAACAGAATGAGTGATATCCCACCATCAGCTCCTATCTGTTTTCCTAACCTCAGCAGGAACCAGCCCTGGCCTTTGGCTCTCATTTTGCTCTCCCCCTTCAGTTCTGTGGTCCCTCCGGAAGACAGGGGGTGAGTTAGAGAGACCTAGGCAGCAGGCGGACAGTGCAGAGAACACAGCGGTGACACAGCAGGGGAGATGCAGTGACAGATGGCTGTGACCTCGTTGTTGTCCTGGACCGTCCCTGTGGGAGGGTCAGGGGTCAGGCCGCGGGGTCAGAACGTGGATGTAGTCATCAGCTACGTGTGCATGTCTGCGTGTGTGTGTATGTGCGTGTGTGGGCAACAAAGAGCGTTGACTCTGGATGGTGTATGACATTGACCTTCCGGTCCAGCCGTGGTCCAGAGGGGACACGGGTGGTGAGGGAGTGGGCAGAGAGCAAGAGAAGTTACTACCTCCCAATCTCTTTCTTTCTTTCTCTCTTTCTTTCTTTCTTTCTTTCTTTCTGTCCATCTCTCTCCCCCTCTATTTCTCTATGTAATTCCCTAGCATGAGGCTAGAGACTAGACACTAGAGAGAGCACTCTCTCCCTAACTCCACCCCCCCCCCTCTCATCCCTTCCCATTGACCGCAGGATCCTGTCTCTCACCTGTTTACCTAGCGTGTGTTTCCCCCTGCTCGATGTACATGAGCACAGCTCAACGCAGTTAATAACATCTTGAAGAAATACCACAGTTAATAAACTGTTGCGGATGCCGATCCGGAGCAGAGACAGGGTGTCGCAAGGTGCAGAGATGACATCAGTCAAACAGACTGCACAAACAACAGCTCCCCCAGAATGGTTTGAATGTCTTCTGTAAGAGCTTCTCACACATCTCTCCTCATTCCCCACAGCCTCATGTCACAAATGACAGGACATGCAAGGCAGTCTCTTTTCCCAAAGCCTTGCTCCACTACAGAGCATGCTCTCAGTTCATTAAAGGATGAGTCTTAGCAGCTTGTTCTGTATTGTGCTGTGCTGGGCAGAGCTGGGCTGGGCATAGCTGTGTTATATTGTGCTGTGCTAGGCTGGGCTGGGCTGGGCTGGGCTGGGCTGTGTTGTGCTGTTCTGGTCTGTTCTGTTCTGTGCTGGGCTGGCCTGGCCTGTGCTGGGCTGTCCTAGTCCTATCTCTGTACCATCCCAAAATATGCTGACTATTCCTGCACAATTCATGTTTGCAGCATAATGTGACATGGATACTGTATGTCTGTGTACCGTTCAGTGTGATGATTAGCCTGATGAATAAATAGTCGTATCTACAGTGGGTTTACAGTTTGAGCTGACAAACTCACTCAAATTAGTTGGACAGGATTTTTCAAGATTGTTTTTGCCATTCACCAAAGTGGAATGATTATTATCCATCCGGAAATAAAGAAAAACATGTAAAAACAACATATAAACAAACACTCCAAAAAATGACAAATATTCTATGACATAGATTCTGTGTATGCATTGGTTAACTCCTCCAGAGTGCTTTAGGACTCAAGTTGTCATCAACAAGTATTTGCCTCGTCTGCTGGCTGCAGAGACAGTTAACACATTCAGACGCCTCTCTGCACAAGTATCCTTCTCTCGACTCATCTGTGAACTGCCCGTGCCAATGGCATGCTGGGAGATAAAGAGGCCAAGTGCGTGTGTAAGAGGCATTATGCTGTGTGGGGGCAGGAGGGGGGCCCACTGAGCAGCACATGTCTACATCACTACCTAGAGACACTACTAAGCACTAGCGGCTGAGAGCCATCGTGGAGCAGTCTGCTGGATCACTGGAGAAGGCTGCGTTTTGAACTAGAAAGACCCTTTTTCTTCTATGTGTAATATTAGCATTTTATTCAGCCAGACATGGTCCAGTAGTAAGTAGATAAGATCAGGGCTGGACTTGCAAATCTCACACACTTTATGTCTTCCAAGCTTTATCTAGATTTAAAACAATCAAGACAATTAAAACAGACTAACTGACTGATACACTAAGCCTGTTTGCATCTGTTAACACATCGCAGCATGAAATCCTATGGATGGACCCAATACTTAAGGATATTTAAGAGCAAAGTGCATAGCTGATCTCTTCTATGATGTCTTCACTAGAAGCAGAATGACTGTCTTGTGAAGCATGTACAGAAGGGACAGCTCTTTAGTCATGTGATCCTGTTGCTCCACAGTTGTCCTACTTCCCAGATAACACAGGCTTTCTTCATTTAAATGGGCGTGTCTGCGTTTGTTCAAATGTGATGGCATCACAACAGATCAAACATGAGGATATGTCTCCGATAAACAACACAGCTCTCTCTTGTCCTCG